>NC_044984.1:99001680-99301680 GCF_008728515.1 Papio anubis
TCACAGTGGCTTGCTTCTTCAAGGCCAAGAGGACGGTCTCTCTGAGTTCAGAGAAGGTTAAGCCCTCTTTAAAGTACAGCTGTCTCTTGACTTACAATGGGATTATTTCTTTGTAATTCTTAAGTCAAAAATGCATTTGGCCAGTCGCAGTGGCTCACGCCTATAATCCCAACACTTTGGGAGGCCGAGGCAGGCAGATCACTTGAAGCCAGGAGTTCGAGACCAACTTGGCCAACATGGTGAAATCCCATCTCTACTAAAAGTACAAAATTTAGCTGGGCGTGGTGGCACACACCTGTAATCCCAGCTGCTCAGGAGGCTGAGGCAGGAAAATTGCTTGAACCCAGGAGGCAGAGGTTGCAGTGAACTGAGGTCGGGGCACGGCACTCCAGCCTGGGCAACAGAGTTAGTGGGACTCCATCTCAAATTTTTTTTTAAAAAATGCATTCAATACACTTAACTTATGAAACATCACAGGTTAGTGCAGCCTACCTTAAACATGCTCAGAATACGAACACTAGCCTACAATTGGGCAACGTCATCTAGCACAAAACTTATTTTAGAATAAAGTTATCTTGAAGAATTTTGAATCAAATTTAAAGCCAAACCATTGTTAAGTTAGGGATTGTCTTACTTATTCCCTGGTTAGGTTAGCCCCATCCAGGATAATTTTGCCTTTTGATTAACACGTAACTCACTTACGGATCTTAGTTATATCTGCAAATCCCTTCGCCCTTGCTGTGTAATGTAACAACCATGAAGTGATATCCCCTCACATCCCCAGGTCCTGTCCACACTCAAAGGGCATTATACAGGACATGTATACCAGGAGCAGGAATCGCTGGAACCATCTTAGAATTCTGCCTACCACACTAGCTGTGTGGCTTTGGGGAAGTTGCTTAACTTCTCTGTGCCTCTGTCACCTCATCTGTAGAGTAATACCCACTTCATAGGATTTGTTGTAAAGGTTAAACGAGTTGATTTATGGAAAGTGCTTAAGACAATTCCTGGCAGGTGGTGAGTACTCAATAAATGTTAGCTGTTACAACCATAAAGATGAGGATAATCTCCAGCCGAGCCAGTGGGCTCCCAGCTTAGAAATGCAGCCCACCAACTGGCTGGAAAATGAAATCCGAGAAGCCAGGCTGACCGGGAAAGAAGACACCAGAGAATATCAATGACTTGGTAAATTGGCCATCCCGAAAGGGAAGCTGACAGCTTCTCCTCCACCAGGCGAAAATGGGCAAAGCAGGTGGAAGGCTGTATCAAGTTACTAAAGCAAATTGGATCTATGTGGGTGCACGTGCCCCTATTTTAGTTACTTTCATGAAAACATCTCAAGGCAAGGAGTCATGGCCTCATCTCTCTGAAAAGCTTTGAAATCCCTTACATCAGGGATTTCAATCGATTGATATCTCCCAGATATGAAGAAATGAGCATAATTAGATATCCTGGCAACTTACGTCAGCAGCTGCACCCCAAAGTTTATGTCTGCCTTAAGGGAAGGCTTTCTTCTGAAACAGGATCTCAGTTGGTTCAGTTTAAGAATAAGGGCCTCTGGTTAACACCGGTGAGACCCCTAGTAACGTGAACCAGTCTTTGTGTGGTGTGGTCAGGAGGAGGCCTGCCTGGGAATTTGCCCCACCTTGTGTGCATTTTGCTGAAGAGTGTTCAGAATCGATTGGTTGCTCCGTCTGGGATGCTGTTAACCAAATGTGGGAAGAAGCAGCGCGGTGAGTCAATGGAGCAAGTTCACAGTGGCATGTTTGTGAATACTGGCTGGTCGGGGGAGAGGGATGGCGCAGCTTCTTTCTTTGGAAGGGACTCGCTTTATTGAAATCCTTTTCAGTGGGGTCACCTGGGGCAAGTCAGTCACTCTTCCTTAGACCTCATATTTTGCATCTGATAATTCAACTCAAGTCATTTTATTGACAGTGGTAATGGACCCTGTTGGTGCTCTGCGCAGACCCGATCCCATCCGTTTTAGGGTTTCTGGGCTCTCATCCCCTGGCGTCTATGTGCTTTCCCTCTAATGGCTGCCTGCACCTACGACTTGCTTTCCGAGGCCACCTTTGAGCTACAAGAGCTGCTTCTCCCATGCCCAGAGATGGGGAGGAGGCTGGAAAGTTACCTCTTCATGGGGGGCCCTCAGCCCAGCTCCCTTAAGTCAGGACAAATTCGGGGGAGTAAAGTTATGTTCCAGAGCTCCCCACGGGATCAGAATTAAGCCTGGCATGAAGGCCTGAATTCCATCCTTGCTGGGCCCCTCCACCTCCCTTTGCTCCCAGGACTGGCTACATGATTTGCATGACTCAGTGCGGAATGAAAATGCAAGGCTCCTTGTTAAAAAAATGATTAAGAATTTTAAAACAACGGTGACGGCAAAGCCTGAAACCTAACCTAAGACCCTTCTGATTGCAGGGTCAGAGCCACGGCACAGGTTGCACGCCTACGAAGCAGGGCCTCCCTGCTCCCCCGCTTTCCCGGGAGCTCTCCCTCGTTCAGTCCGTTGCATGTGAACTCATGTCTTGTACTCTGCTCTGATGAACTTGACTTAAGGCCACTGCCGAGGCATAACGCTGAGGGGCTGGATTCTGCAGTAGATATAGCACCAACCCTTCCCTCGAGGGGCCGACTCTTTAGCAGGGAAGACAGATGTAGGCACAGATCATAATGTCACAGTCAGACTGTGAAGCAGGGCCCCGTCCCGGAGGCGTCCACAGTGTGGGGAGGTGATGCTGCCTGGGAACACCAGACCTCCTGGATTCCAGGCCAGGGTTCCGTCTTCTGCCCCAAATGATGGATGAATAGAATTGGGGGTGATATGGGAGAAGGATGGGGGGCCACTTCAGAAGGGCACAGTGCAAGCAGAGGGGTAGCGGGGGGGACCTCTGTTTGGTTCGCAGGAACCTACCTGTGCTCAGTGTAGAAGACTTGAATTTGAAAAGACCGAGTTCCTGCCCCCAGGTTGCTCACAAGAGATGCGTACAACCAGCTCCGGTGGAATTCTGTTCAAGGGAAGTGCTGAGCTGACGGGGATGAGAGGAAGTGCTAGATACAAGAGGAACCTGGTCTTCTAAGAAGTTGCCACTAGGTGTTAGGAGTCCTAGAGTTTTTCATCAAAGAAAGATTCTGTAACTGTGGAATTTCAGAAATTGGCAAGCGGTCAGGGTTGGTTTTGGGGGAGGAGGGAACCTCCTGAAATCACTTTATGTAATGGGTTCCCCCAGCCGCTCAAAGACGCATTTCTTAGTTTTAGCCCATCAGCCTGCTCAGGTGAAGTTAAGTTCTCTTCCAAGTTTGTTATCTGAAGTGACCCTGGATCCCTCGGTACGGCAGCTGCGCCCTGACCTGGGCTGGTGACAGTGCTCTGCAGGATGCGCCCACTCGTTCCTGGTCCTCTCCGGGAGGAGCCCACAGACACCACATTGGTTTCCCGGTACACTGAAGCTATAGCTGACATTAAGGAGCCTCTTCTAAGCTGGGAAATGTGGGCAGCTGGCTGCGGTCCTCCCTGGAGCGGGTGAGGGAAGGTGATGGTGAAACACTTGTGGTTCTCAGGGGCCCTGGGAAACTCTTTTCTTTATCATCGACTTTGTCAGGCTGAAGCCATCTCTCATTTTTCATGCTCATGGGCAGGGAGGGTGAGAGCTCTTCCATCCGGGAATAAGTTCATAAATGCACGAAAGCAGCTGGGCTTTGCCAGGAAGCAGGATGAGGGGGCTGCCCTGGGTTTGATGTTGTGCTTTCTTCTAATGCTGGAAATATTCAGCTGCCACAGGGTTGGATGTGAGCACCCACTGAGGCTGGCTCATAATTCTTCCTTGACAAATGCCTCATTTGGGACAATAACTCATGATTTCTTCACTGCCTCCTATTAAGCAATTAAAAGAAGGCATACATTATTCTATGAATATATATGATCAAATGATTTTAAATTATTGAGTGGTGTTGGAAGCCAGAGAACAGTGAGGGAAGGAACTGCATGTGCTCCTCTCCCTCTTTTTTTTTTTTTTTTTTTGAGATGGAGTCTCGCTCTGTTGCCCAGGCTGAAGTGTAGTGGCGTGATCTTGGCTCACTGCAACCTCTGCCTCTTGGGTTCAGGCAATTCTCATACCTCGGCCTCCCGAGTAGCTGGGATTACAGGCGCCTGCCACCATACCCGGCTCATTTTTTTGTATTTTTAGTAGAGACATGGTTTCGCCATGTTGGCCAGGCTGGTCTTGAACTCCTGACCAGGAGTTCCACCCGCCTCAGCCTCCCAAAGTGCTGGGATTACAGGCATGAGCCACATTGCGCCTGGCCTTTCCCTCTGTCTTGTTTTAGAATTTTATTTTATTTTTCAGTTGGGCTTCAGAAGGGCCCTGGAACATGGTTCTGTATGATCTGGCTGCTGCCTACCTTTGCCACATCTCAGAGCCCTCTGTCCCACAGCTGCATCTTCCCATCCTCTGCCACTCCCAGCTCCCCCTGCCCCGCTTCTCTGTTCCCTCTGCCTGGAGCATCCTCCACATTCTTTCTCGGGGACCCTGGTGCCCCCAGCTAGCTTAGGTCCTCTCCTATTCCCTCCCCTTGCCTTTTGCTTTTCTTTTATAGCACTTCATTCAACAAATATTTTTTGAGCACTTACTATGTGCCAGGCTGTTATAGGCACTTATGACATAGCAATTAACAAAACAGACACAGAGGTCTGTCCTCATGGAACTGGTAATCTAAGCTCATTGCCACTGTGTTGATGAGTAATTATTCAGTGATTGGTTTGTTAACTTGTCTTCCCCACTAGACCGGAAGCTCCACGAGGACAGGGCCGTATCTGTCTCGTTCATAGTACCATGAATCCCCAGTGCTTAGTAGGCACTCAGTAGATTCCTGGGGAATGAAAGGCAGTCTGGGATTGATGGCTGCCATTTGACCATCTGGGCTCTCTAAGGTGGCTGCATCTTCTTTGGGAATCCAGAGGTCGTCATGTGGAATTAGCTCCTCAAGACTGAATTACACAGCCCGTTAGAGGGAACATAAGACGAGCTGAGCTGGCTCCACCACAGGGCTCCTGGGCCTGGAGCTGGTCCTGGAAGAACTCCAGAGACCACAGAATGCTCATAGTTTGTCCTGTGCCATGTGCCCGACACGTCTTGCACTATTTCCAAACTGCTCCTCGAGGGTCTCTCCCCTCTTCAGCCTCTGTGTATTTTTGCACTTACAACTTCTTAGGGTCATTTTACTTTATGTCAAATATATGCTTGCTGGGTGATCATGTCAGGGCCCTTTACTGGCCCTGAGGCACCTCTTCTAGGTGTCAAGAGGGGTCTTCCCTGTTTGGGGTTAGCTGGGCAACTTCTCTTTCACCATGTTTGCTTTTAACCCGGGGCTAGTGGCTTCCTACCTATTTGTCTTCAGACCAGACATTAACCTCTTAAAAACCTCACACCTTCCACTGAAAAACAGATCATCACTGCCCTCAACAGTACGCATTTGCTCCATTTACTCCTGGGGCTGTCCATTTGGCTGTTCAATCATTCATTTGTTGAGTCCTTCATTCATTTGTTGAGTCATTCATCGAGGGAGGTAGGGATTGGGTCCAGGACTAGGTAAGGCAAGCTGGGCTCCTGGGTTGCAGAATTTAAGGCAGCACTCACCCTCAGGACCGGGCAAGTGCAGAGTCGGCAGTCCTGTTCCTGGGTATAGAGTCCTGCCCTGCCCCGCCCCTATGCCCAGCTTCACTCCCCTTTGAGATTTCATTTGTCACAAAAGCCTTGCATTAGGTGAGGACCGAGCTCCAGAGGAGACCCCAGGTAACCCATGAGAGGCTCCTGCACACCCTCACATCACCTCCCCACCATGTCCGAGCTTTGTATGTAGCGAAAGTCTGTGAAAGACAGCGTGGGAGGGAAGTGAGACTCTCCACATTTTCAGGAATAAAAAGTACATTTTTACACTTGCATGATTACTTAAAGGCCCCATCCATCGCAAATGTCGCCTGGCTGGCCCTCTGGTGGCACACGCCCAGGTCTTCCAGTGTTTTGATATAAACCCAGACCCTTAAAAGGATGTAATTGCTGGTTGTCTTACAAGCAATCATCTCATCACAGGGGGTCGGGAGCAGAATTCAGGAGGCAAACAGCCGCAAGAGCACCTGGCAGATCCAGTTCCGCTGGATAATGTCTTTGAACAAGACTGAAAATGACTGTGTTGATGGCTTTGCCGTTTCCCAACATTTGGTGGAATGACAGAGCCTTAGGACATGTCTGTGGCCACATCTGCCATCTCTGACATCAACTGAGTGTTCCTAATTCCCATTCCTCTCTTTTAATGAGGGAAGAGTTCATCAGTGCTGGTCTTATCTGAAGAAGCAAATTAGGGAGTCTGTTCTTAGCAAATGTTGGGGTGTGGTTGGTGATTGCTCAATGGAGACGCAGCTGCTGGTGATCAAGTCCTCTATGTTCATCAGCCCCCAGTATGTACAACTATTATGTATCCATAATAATTAAAAATTAAAAAAGAAAACAGCTCCCAGGCCAACACACAACACTGCCTTAATGAACATCATTGTCATTCAACCTGTGTAGTTTTCATTCCGGACAGGATGGGCTGGAATGAAAACTAAATTGTACTGCTGGATCCAGTACAATTTAATACTTATAATTAACATTTACAGAGTGTATATTACGTACCATAAGCTTGCCGTGAGGTTTGACTCTGGATTGTGGCCATGATCACCCCCGTTTTACAGATGCAGCTGTTGAGGCCTGGAGAGCTTGGTGGCTGATCCAGGTTACGCAGTAGGGCTGTGGCAGAGGCCAGATCAGATCCAGGCATTGGCCTCCCATATCCTCATTTCTGTGTTATTCAGTGTCCTCGGACATCCTGCTCCATATCTTTGTTCAATGCTACCACCCTCTACCCTGGCCAGACTGGGTTCCTCTCTAACTCAAAGAAACATGATGGGACAAGCTGTGCTTTACAGGGAGGGACAGTGGAGGCCAGGAGAGAGAAGGCTGAACCAAAGAAACTTCCTAAGGCTCAACTATTTATACAGTTCTCTCCATCTGTTCTCCATGTTCTCTCCATCAGCCTCTGAGGATCTTGAAGCTCCTGTAAAAGTCCTTGGCCCTTTAGGAGCGCTCTGGTACCCTCTATCTCTATGACACCTTTTGTGGCCTTCAGGTAAAGAGCCAAGAAGGAACACCCCTTTTATTTCCGCTTGATTTTTGTGCCATTTATTTATTCAACAGTATTGTCTAGCATTTAAGAGCCTGGATGTGAGTCTTGGCTCTGCTACTTAGCAGCTGTTAAGTAGCAGACCTTGGGCAAGTGAGCTTGGGCACTGACCTTGGGCAAGTGACTTAACCTCTCTGTGCCTCAGTTTCTTTATCGGTAAAATGGGATAATAGTATCTAGCTCATGGAATTGTTGTAAGAATCAAAGAAGCTAATCAAAGTAAGGCACTTAGAGCATGACCAATATATTTTAATAGGAGGCTCACAAAAATATCTAGCTCTTACTGCAACTCCTACTACTCCTATTTTTTTTGTTTGTTTGTCTTAAAACAACTTTTATTTTTGCACCCTTGTCCTGGAATAGATGCTCTTGGGCCTGGTTTCTATAAGAAACGTTAACTGTCACCATCTGTAAGGATAAGTACTTAGTGACTAAGTCGAAGTCTCCAAAGTCTTGCTTTTAAAAAAAGAAAGACCCTTGGCTGGCCAGGCATGGTGGCTCACACCTGTAATCCCAGTACTTTGGGAGGCTGAGGCAGGTGGATTGCTTGATCCCAGGAGTTTGAGACCAGCCTGGCCAACATGGTGAAACCTCGTCTCTACCAAAAATACAAAAAAAATTAGCTGGGTGTGGTGGCACGCACCTGTAGTCCCAGCTACTTAGGAGGCTGAGGTAGGAGGATCACCTGAGCCTGGAAGTTGAGGCTGCAGTGAGCTGTGATTGCACCAACAGCAGTCCAGCCTGAGCCGTGGGAGTGAGACTCTGTCTCCAAAAAAAAACCTTTGGCTACAAAATGCCCAACCCGTATCCAGATTAAAATCTGTGTGAGACCTTTCTATGGCTTCCTTCCTACTGCACTTAGAATAAAATGCAAAGTCTCTAACAACGTCCGTGAGGGCCCCCTACTAGCCCCTGCCTGCCTTCCACCCTGGCACTCAAAGCTAGTCACTGTCCCTGTTCCCCTCTGAGACTTGCATTTTCTTGCCGGAGAAACTGCATCTGCTGTCCCCTTTGACTGGAACTCTCGCTCTAACCTTCAACTCATCTGGTCACATGCACGCACTTGGTCTGCTTCCTGCTCAGCAGGACTCAGCAAAATGGTCATCTCTCCCTTCTCCCTTTGCCATAGCCCCCCAACCCCAAATCAGGCGTCCGTGTCACAAGTTCCCTGCACTTCTCTTTCAGTGTCTGGGTCCTGCCAGGCTGGAACCTCTGTGAGGACAGGGACTCCTTGCAGAATTCACCACCGCCTCCTCAGTGCCTAGCACAGATCCTGGCATAGAGCAGGCTTTCTCAGCTGAGCAACTCAAGGAGGCACAAGCACCAGGCAATGGTTTACCGGTGGTATGTTGTGACCTATCATAAAATTGGTCTCCTGGGTCAAAACCAACCTTGGAAGAAGGGAAAAAGGAGGAGGAGGAAGGAGGAGCAAAATGAGAAGGAGCTGGAGGAAAAGAAGGAGGAAGAGAGAAAGAAAAAGAACAGAATGAAACAAAATAGAAAATATCAGAAGACATTGCATGTGAAAGGAGAAAAATATTGTCTCATAAGACTGTTTCATTTTATATGTGTGTGAACGGATGTGCGTGTGTGTGTGAAGTTGTACAATATGTTCTTACTATAGGTTGAAGTAAAAAAAAAAAAATAGGTGGGAAGGTTACCTGACTTAAAGTGTGATAATATTAGCAACAGGTGTCAACCACGTGACTCAACCTGAACTCCTGCCCTTCCCAATGGAGTGGGATGGGAAAATGCAGTCAGCATCCAACTGCCACTTGAATTACCAGCATCCACTACTCTCATGATAAAGGGAGTATGTGGGGGTGATCTGGGGAGTGGGCAGGATAGGGTATTGTGAGGTAAGGGTTGGGGTAACAAAAAATAGCCTTGCATTTCTGCCAAGAATCCCCTTCTTTAAGCCTGCTCACTTTGCAGAAGAATGCATGTGGGACATTTGTCTCAAGTTCCTTATCCTGTGTTGCTTTGGCTGAAATCTCTGATGAATATGTGCAGCTCACCTAAAGGAAGAATTTATCTGAATGAATCAAGGTCCTGCAACTCCTTTCATGGGGTATAACTGTAGTTTTCAGCTGCTGTTTTTCTACTTCCTAGAACTCGAAAGGTACAGGCAGTCTGCAAAGTGCAGTGGCTTTTGAGTTGAACAAATCCCGAATACCCGTGGCGGGCACAGATCCCAAAAGCTGCGCATGTGGCTTTTCTCCTGGCACTTGAGCTGAGATTGTCTCTTTTAGAAATGTCAACTTGGGAGTGAGAAGCTTGAAAATGTCAGTCTTGCTGCTCTGGCTTGGTGGCTTTCAGGGACTGGGGTTCTCAGAATTGCATGTGCCTTTCCATGACCTTTGTTAGAAATGTGTGCCATCCTGGAGTTTGCAGGGCATGTGGCAGGAACTTCTGATTAATGTGCTTTGAAATTCAGGTCTGGAGTCACATAGCCCATGTTGGCATTTTTGATAACAGTTCACACAGTTTGAAGTATAATAAGACATACTTGTATATTACAGGTTGAAGATTAAGATGGCAAAATACTTTAACGCCACTGGTCACAGCCAAAGGACTGTACATAAATAGCATCAATCCTAAAGGCCCCAAACTGGAAACAAATGTCCATAAGCTTGTGAATGGATACACAAAATGTGGTATGTCCATACAATTGATACCCAACTACACACAGTAAGCCAATCACTGTGACAATGGGTTTTGCTAAAGGAAAGCATTTTTTCATGAGGCAGCCAACCTAGCAGGTAGGAGAACAGGTCTCAGATCTGACTCCCCAAAGATGGGATTTTAGGGATCTTTATGGGATGGAGGAGCAAGGTGGCCTGAGGCATGGGGAAAGGCGATTATGGGGAAGGGAACATGAGGTAATTGGCAATCCATGCATGCATAGTCAAGCTTCATTGCCCTTCACGGAGTGAGTGTTCAGAAAGTGGTAGCACTAACATGATCTGAAGGAGGAGTGTTTGGCCCTCTGATGTCAAAAGGTCACCTTTCACGCCTTTGTGCAGGCCCAGTTGGAGGTCAGTGGTCTCAGCCAGCTTGTGTTTGCAAAACACATATCTAATAAAAGACTCGTATCCCAAATATACAGAGAACTCTTAAATGCAACAACAAGAGAACAAACAACCCAATTAAAAATGGGTGAAAGATACAAACAGATGTCACCAAAGGAGATCTATAGATGGCAAGTAAGCATAAGAAAGGATGCTCTATATTATAAGTCGTTAGGGAATTACAAATTAAAACAAAAGTGAGATAACACTAAATACCTATTGGAATGGCTAAAATCCAAAACACCAGCAACACCAAATGCTGGTGAAGACATGGAGTAACAGAAATCTCATTCACTGCGGGTGGAAGTGCAAAATGATACAGCCCTTTTGGAAGACAGTTTGGCAGTTTCTTATGAAACTAAACATCCTCTTATGTGATCCAGCAATTACACTCCTTAGTGTTTACTCAAATGAGCTAAAAACTTATATATATACAAAAATCTGGACACAAATGTTTATAGCAACTTTATTCATAATTGCCAAAACTTGGAAGCAGCCATGATGCCCTTATACAGGTGAAGGGATAAGCACACTATGGTGCATCCATACAGCAGAATATTATTCAGCAATCAGAAATATGCTGTCCAACCTCAAAAAGACATTGGAGGAACCTTAAATGCATATTACTAAGTGAAATAAGTCAATCTGAAAAGGCTACATTCTGTATGATTCCAACCATATGACATTCTGTAAAAGTTGGTAAATGTCTGTAAAAGGCAGTAAATGACTGTGGTGGCAGTAAAAAGATCAGTGGTTGCCAGGGTTTCAGAAGGTGGGGAGAGGGACGAACAGGAAGAGCACAGGAGATTTTTTTTTTTTTTTTTTGAGACAGCCTCACTCTATCACCCAGGCTGGAGTGCAGTGGTGCGATCTCGGCTCACTGCAAACTCCGCCTCCCGGGTTCACGCTATTTTCCTGCCTCAGCCTCCTGAGTAGCTGGGACTACAGGCACCCACCACCACACCTGGCTAATTTTTTGTATTTTTAGTAGAGATGGGGTTTCACTGTGTTAGCCAGGATGGTCTCAATCTCCTGACCTCATGATCCTCCCTACCTCATGATCCACCCGCCTCAGCCTCCCAAAGTGCTGGGATTACAGGCATAAGCCACTGTGCCCGGCTGAGCACAAGGGATTTTTAGGACAGAAAACTACTCCATACAATGCTGTAATGGTGGATGCATGACATTACACAAAGAGTGAAGTCTAATGTAAACTATGGACTTCAATTAATAAGAATGCATTGATATTGGCTCATCAGTCACAACGTGTGTACCACACCAATGCAAGATATTAATGACAGGGACAGGAGGCAGGGAAATTCTGAGCAGAAAAGGGTTGGTCCCCGGTGAGGTCCCTACCCTCAAGCCGAAAAGCCTAATACCATAGCCCAAAGTGAGACCTTACATCCCTGTTTTCCTGTTCAAATGTTGCCTGCCCCAACCCCCATCCTGTGCCCATAAATACCCCAGGCTCAGCCAACAGAGATTGGAGAAGCAGCTGGACATTGGAGACTACAGTCGGATGTCAGAAGCAGCTTGACTTTAGAGGGACAGCTTGATGGCATAGCTTTGGAGAGAAGTCCAACCAGGGACCGCTGGACTCCAGGGGAAAATTACCTTCACACTCCGTCCCCTTTTTAGCACCCCTTCCTGCTGAAAACCACTTTCACTGGCAATGAAACCCCCCACATTTACCATCTTCAAGTCATTTGTGTGACCTCATTCCTCCTGGACACCAGACAAGAACTCAGATGCCACAAATGTGAATGCCCAAGGGTGTCACACTGACCCTCCACTGGGCTGTTAACACTTAAGCTGTCCATGGATAGCAAAGCTAAAAGGCACTGTAACACTTCTTCTGGGGCTTCAGGGGTCATGGGCACGCTTCCCTAGATGCTGCCACAGGGTCAGTACAGAGTTTGCTCTTGCTGGCACCTGAGAGCGTTCACCCCACTTCCTGCACCCACTCACCTGCGTTCCCCCTCCCCTGAGGGGTGGAACAGTGAGTGAGTGGAATTTTCCCCTGCCAGCACCCATGTACTCCAGTTCCTGCCTGCAAAGGGGTCAGGGAAGTATCCTGCTTCATTAATAATGGGAAACTGGGGGTTAAGGTATGAGTGTATATATATGGAAACTCTCTATACTTTTCACTCAATTTTTCTGTCAACTTAAAACTGCTCAAAAAAGGGAATCCATTAATTTAATTAAAAACAAAACTGGGCTGACCCTACTCACGTTCCTACCAGCAAACATGAAAAGGAGAATAACTGTTTCCCAGTGCTGACTGGGGCACTCAACCTTCTGGGGGCAATTTAGCAATAGGTAAGAAAATAAAATGTCTGTAATTGCTTTGATCTGGCACTTCCAGGAGTTTATCCTAAAGCCATGGTTCTTAACCAGGAGGGATTTTCACCCCATCCACCCCAGGGAGGACATTTGGCAACATCCGAAGACAGTTTTGATTGTCAGAGCTGGGGAGCTGCTACTGTCCTCTAGTGGGTAGAGGCCAGGGATGCTGCTAAACATCCTATGATGCATAGAACAGTCCTTATAACAAAGAGTTATCTGATCCTGTATGTCATTAGTGACACTGCTGAGAAGCCCAAATGAGGAAGTGGGCAGGTACATAGTACTCATCTCAGTATTGTTCATAGTAGTGAGAAATTAGACATGATCAAAATATCATGTGGCAGTAATTAAAGGATGGTATATCCATACTATGGGATCGTGTGCAGCCTTTGGAATGCCTGTATGGGACTATGATCTCTAATATGAAAAAAATGCTCATGAGACATTATAAATGAAAAAAATTACAAAGCAACATGCATAGAAGAATTGTACCATTGTAAAGACAGAGTATGCTCATTTCTTCTTTTAATTTTTAAAAATTAATTTGATTTTTAAAAATTTTGAGACAAGGTCTTGCTGTGTTGCCCGGGCTGGAGTGCAGTGGCGCAATGATGGCTTACCGCAGCTTCGCCCTCTCAGGCTCAAGCAATCCTCCCACTTCAGCCTCCTGAGTAGCTGGAACTACAGGCATGTACCACCATGCCTGGCTAATTTTTGTATTTTTGTAGAGATGGGGTTTCACCGTGTTGCCCAGGCTGGCCTAGAACTCCTGGGCCCAAGCGATCCTCCTGCCTCAGCCTTCACAAGTGTTAGTATTACAGGTATGAGCCACCACACTCAGCCTGTTATGTATCTCCGAGAAAACACATAACAAAATCTCAAGCCTGTGTCTGGGTGGTTGAAATATAGGTAATTTTTAACTTTGAAAATTATTTTTGGGATTTAGAATTTTTTTACAATGAACATTTATTACTTTTATAATTAAAACAAGAATACTTTTTAAAATTAAGAAATTATGAAACTAGATGTGTAGTCAAGTAGAGGTTGTTTAAATACTAAGGTTTATTCAACTACTAATTACTTTCAAAAGCATTTTAAGGAACAAATTGTCATACCAATTAGATGCCCACTACATGCAGGTTTTGTACATTTCATTTACTTCTCAAAAAACCGTGTTGTAGGCTGGGCATGGTGGTGCACACCTGTAAGGCCAGCACTTCGGGAGGCTAAGGTGGGAGGATCAGTTGAGGCTGGGAGTTCAAGACTAGCCTGGGCAACATAGTGAGACCCCTGTCTCTACAAAAAAATAAAAAAATTAGTTGGGCATGATGGCACATGCCTGTAGTCCCAGCTACTTGGGGGAGGCTGAGGCGGGAGGATAGCTTGAACCCAAAAGTTTGAGGCTGTAGTGAGCTATGATTGTGCCACTGTGTTCCAGCCTAGGCAACAGAACAAGACCCTATCTCTTAAAGCAAAACAAAAAACCCCAAACCTTGTTGTTGCTCCTCACCACCCATTTTAGAGATGAGGAAGCAGAAGCTTGGAGGGTTACACACGTCAAATGCAGAGATGGGGTTCTACCCCGTGTGTTCAAAGTCCAAGTCTTTGCCTCTGTACCGTGGTAGGGCCAATGTGCCACTGTACTGGGTAGCACGTTTGTGTAGGATTAGCAGTAACAGATTTCTTCCAGTATGCTCTTTTAAAGAACCCCAGCTCATTTAGGGGATTTCCATTTGGGGAACTTAAGAGAACATTCAGAGACTTTCTTTTCACACACACACAAAGTTCTCATGACTTTTTTTGCTGCTGTTGCACTTGAGGAGTTTTTCTTATCTGGAAAATTCCTGTGTCTGGAATGACTTATTCTAGATCAGGGATGGAAACATCAGTTGTGCCTGAGAATCTGGTCTGGGTCTCATGAACGTGTTTTCCAGCTCCTGGAAAGCCAAGACTTCACTGTTTTAACCCAGGGCAAGAAGGGAGCTCTCTAGAACATTTCTCAGCTGTCATCTCATAAAGAGACTTGTCAAACCTGATTCCTCTGGTACCAAGAGGAAGCACTTTGAATTTTCTTATTTCCTCTGGAGTTTAGGGGTGCAGTTAGCAAAGAAAGGAAACTTTTAGGTCTCTGCCTTTGCTATCTGCTAGTGGAGACTGCTTTTCTTGGAGGGTTTCTGCAAGGAGCTGTCCGGCCGGTTGTGGATTGGCTCACAAGGATGGAGAAATGCTTGCTCTGAGGAGAGCGACTTCTGCTTCCTCCTCACTGTGCTTATTGCCGCTCAGAGGCTGCTGGGAAATGCCTGCCGCAGCCCCCCCTCACAGAGTGCACCTCCTGGATATCTGTCCATGGAAGCTCCTGGACACCCCCCACCTTCCCACATCTGGATGGGCTCCCGCATGCACTTGCTGCACTTTGTCTCAGGTTGCCTTTTGACTCTCCACCGCTTATGATTCCACACGGTGGCCTCCCTGCTGATGTCTTTCCTCAGCCATCTTGTAAGTGGTTTCTCCTTGGTTCCAGCCCTCATTGAGACCAGATTCTGTTTCCTGCCTTCAGTGTCTAACGTGTGGCCAATGCTCTTTCTTCAAAGGCAGAGTGGCTCTGCTCGCATCTGCCAAAAAGACACCCCTGGGCTCCCTGCAGCTGGCGTGGTGCTGCCTGGGCATCCTGCCAGGCCAGCGTGCCCTCTTTCTAGAGGAGCTTTCCTGCTTCTGGTTTTCAAAGCCTTGAAGCAGCACTGGGGAGGAGACGAAGAGGGCCAGGTTTGGAGTCTCTGGCTGAGTCCTGGCCCTGGCCCTGGCAGGCAGAGTGGTGGTTCTGTCTCAGAGCCCGGTGGCAGACTGACCAGTGTAGGTAGGGGAAGACTGGCTGGACCTCCATCTCAAATCTGTCCCTTGAAAGTAGGGTTGGGATGAGACCACTTAGAGGCTTCAGTCTGGGAGACAGTGCAGGAGCAGAGCTGGTAGGAGTTGCTGTAGAGACCAGCCCTGTGCTGGAACAGGCCCATGGCTTGTCTGCATGAAACCTGAGGACAGATCACTGCAGTGAGCCTTCTTCCACTGGTTTTTTTTTTTTTTGAGGCGGAGTCTCGCTCTGTCGCCCAGGCTGGAGTGCAGTGGCGCGATCTCGGCTCACTGCAAGCTCCGCCTCCCGGGTTCACGCCATTCTCCTTCCTCAGCCTTCCAAGTAGCTGGGACTACAGACGGCCACCACCACACCCAGCTAATTTTTTGTATTTTTAGTAGAGATGGGGTTTCACCGTGTTAGCCAGGATGGTCTTGATCTCCTGACCTCGTGATCTGCCCGCCTCAGCCTCCCAAAGTGCTGGGATTTCAGGCGTGAGGCACCGCACCCAGCCTTCCACTTTTAAATTAATAATAATAGTTCCCATGGTTGGAGGGCGCTCACTCTGAGCCAGGTACTTGCACTTAATCCTCTGAGGTGGAATCCGTGATTCTCATCCCCGTCATACAGGTGAAGAAACTGAGGCTCAGGAAGTTAAAGAACTGGCCCAACAGAGAGTCAGGGGGCTGGGCCAGGACTGGAGCTCAGGCCTCCCATTCTGCTTTGCAAGAAATATTTGTGTTGGAAGCCCAGCAGCGCTTGTTGCAAAAGCGACCTGCAGGTGGGGGTGGGTACCGCAGCTGTCTTTATTTTGGCCCCTCCTGAGTTTGCTCTCTGTCTGCCTGGGCTCTGGGGGCCCTTCCCCACCCACTCATCTTCCCCTGCTGGTTCTGGCCTACCAAGGGCTCCAAGTCCTTCCCTCCACCCTCCCCTTGGCTTAGCTGTGGACTAATCCCTTTTCCCATTAGGTGAGCCAAGACAAGATTAGAGCTTTATTAAAAGGAAATTAAACTAGGAAATGAAAGGATAAACAAACCTCAAATGAGAAAAAACAACAGCACCAAATAAGATGAGTTGACAGAGCACCACTCTTTATCCTAAAGAGTATCTGTCTACCTACAAATTAGGGTGTGGCTCCCAGCAGGGCCATCATCTCTTCTTCCACCCTCACCAGCTCTGCCGGCCTGTCATGGTCAAGCTGGTCATCATGGTGGCTTCCGCAAACATGTTCTTTGGGGACCTTGATGGTGGCACCATACTCTCCAGTGCTTTGCTCACACTAGCCCCTCCCCTGACTTCTTTCTGAGTCCCACGTGCCGGATGCTGCAGGATGCTGCCGGCTCAGCCAGCGTCTCCCTGGTGAATGGACCCAGGTAATGGCTCCCACGCTGGGTTCCCCTACAGGGGAGAAGTTGCATTTCTTATCCTCTGTATTCCACTTTCCAGGGCCCTGGGAGATCCACTCCCCACATCCCTTTAGTCTGCCCTCCTTCCATGCCTCGCTTCCACCCCACTTTTTGCTCCTTCTTTTCTCTCTTGCTGCAACCTCTTGGTGGCCTTTGCTTGCAGTGTTCCTCCTCTCACCTCCACTTCACTTGGCCAACGCCTGCTTAGTCTTCAGACTTTGTCTTAAATGTCGCTTTCTCAGGGTACCTTTCCCTAACCTCCCTAAACTGATTTCTCATGGAACCCTGGAGTTCACCTTCATCGTAGTGGTGATTAAACCATTATTTCCGGCTGGGCGCGGCGGCTCACCCCTGTAATCCCAGCACTTTGGGAGGCCGAGGCGAGTCTTGATCATGAGGTCAAGAGATCAAGACCATCCTGGCCAACATGGTGAAACCTCGTCTCTACTAAAAATACAAAAATTAGCTGGGCGTGGTGGCGGGTGCCTGTAGTCCCACCTACTTGGGAGGCTGAAGCAGGAGAATCGCTTGAATCCGGGAGGTGGAGCTTACAGTGAGTCGAGATTGCACCACTGCACTCCAACCTGGTGACAGAGCAAGACTCCGTCTCAAAAAAACAAACAAAAGAAACTTATTATTTCCTTTGCGCCCATCTCCCCTCCCAGACTATAAGCTCAGTGAAGGCCAGGACCAATGTGCCAGGCTCAACACTGAATCACCAGAGGCTAAAGTGTCTGACAAATACTACTTACTCATTCATCCATTCATTTACTCAATCATTCATTCCACAAATAATCCCCTGAGTGTTTATTCTGTGCTGGGTACCCTGCTAGCTGCTAAGGATACAACGGTGAACAAAGGCAAGTGCCTGCTGTCATGGAGCTTGCAGACCAGCCACTCATTCTGTGTGTGTTCACTAAGTGATCAACAGGAAGAGGAATGCCCACTCATTCTCACATACACTTTTAGTGATGAGCATTGCCAGCCAGTAAGACTGGCTGCCTCATGTGGAGGTGAGCTCCCCAACACAGGAAGTATTCAATAAGATTCTGAACAAGAAAGAGCCCATTGTCATGATGCTGCAAGCGGAGGCTCCTGAAGGTCCCTCTTACCTCCAGGATTCTCTGGTTCTCTGGAGGACGCCATGGGGTGGCTGCTGTTGTGTGGCTGTCAGAGCCCAGCAGCAGCATGCAAGGTAGACATCTTTGTCTTTTCCTGATGGAAGTCAACTGGCTTCTCTTGAAAACCAGAACTAAACACTTGCATTCAATATAAAATAAATTTTCATTGAAAAAAAAACAGGAAATCTATTTTTTTAGGTGTACTTTTTTTCAAAGAAAAATGATCATTTTGGAAAACACAGAAAGACTGAAAGGAAAATTGGAAGGACTTTAATTCCTCTACTCAAAGGTAATTATTGTAAACATTTAACAATGGCCTTTTTGATGAATATATAAAAATGCACTTTTTTAAAAAACGAGATCACATCTTCCACCTTGTTCCTTTCACTTAAAAGATTGTGAGTGCTTTTTACTTTGCTAAATGTCGTTTCAAAATAAGATGTTTACCTCTGTGTGATATTTCCATATATATGTTATCTATTGATATGATCTATCACCCCCAAAGTTAGCAGCTTAACAATAATCTGATCTCTCCTGATTTCTGTGGGTCAGGAATTTGAGAGTGGCTTGGTTGGACATGTCTGTTGTGGGGTTTGTGGTTTGGGCTGTAGTCAGATGTTGGCTGGAGCTGCCATCATCTGAAGACTGGACTGGAGCTTTCAAGGTGGTGCCCTTACATGGTTATCAAGTTCGTGCTTTTCCACGTGGCCTTTCCACTAGACTGCTTGAGTGTCCTTACAACATGGTGGCTGGCTTCCCAAGTGAATGCTCTGAGAGAAAGAGGCCGGTGGAGGATGTGGCTTTTCTATGACTTGGTCTCAGAAGCCACATGCTGTCACTTGGGTGGTATGCTATTGGTCACGTAGGTCAATCCATTCTGTTTTGAGAGCATGTGTACATAAGGTATGAATACAAGGGATGAAGTTTTTTTGGAGCCACCTCGGAGGCTGACTATTGTGTACCCTCTTTCCACAATAATTGCTTCTTCACCAGTCCCCTGTGTTTGGGGGCATCTATATTGTTTCCACTGTTTCACTCTCATAGGGAAATTTCACTTTCCCGAAAACCTTAGGTACCTGATGTGGGACAAGTGCCTGATCTGCATTTGAATTCACTTAGTCCAACCAGAGTTTCAAAGTTACAACTTAGGAGCAGAGTCATTTTGGGGCCATACCCAAAGCTGCCTCCCATCTGGACCATTCCCTTTAAGCATTTTCATAGACTGTCTCCTGACGGGATGGTCATCGTGATTCAGTAGGTTAGCAGGGTCTGGCAGGAAACAAAAATCAACTCAGAGACTCTCATGAAGGCCCCATTTATAAAGATCTGAGCAGGGGGCCGGGCATGGTGGCTCACGCCTGTAATCCCAGCACTTTGGGAGGTTGAGGTGGGTGATCACTTGCGGTCAGGAGTTCGAGACCAGCCTGGCCAACATGGAGAAACCCTGTTTCTACTAAAAATACAAAAAAACATTAGCCAGGTGTAGTGGCATGTACCTATAATCCCAGCTACTCGGGAGGCTGGGGCAGGAGAATCACATGAACACAGGAGGCAGAGGTTGCAGTGAGCCGAGATCACACCACTGCACTCCAGCCTGGACAACAGGGCGAGACTCTCAAAAAAAAAAAAAAAAAAAAAGAAAGAAAAGAAAGAAAGAAAGAGCTGGGACTAGCAAACCAGCAAGATTTGAGGCACCCTGAAACTAGCAACAGAGATGAGCCATTGCCACCCTGAGGCCCGAAGAGCCGGGGTGACAGCTGCCTGAACTGCAGTGGAAGCAGGGGAAATACACCCTTACTCCAATCAACCTCCCCTTCCTCCCTCTCTTCCTTTCTGTCCTCTTGCTGGTTCCTCCTGTTGGCCAAACTGAAACAGAGGTCAGCCAGCTGCCAGCATGGAGCCCGGCTGATGTAGGATGGGAGTCAGCCTCGGGGGTGGGGGGAGGCAGAGCAGAGAAGGGTGGGGAATGGATGGGGCTAGGGGTGGGAAAATGAGGGAATGGGAAAGCCAACACATTCAGTCAATATTCTTGGAACATCATTAAGACACAGAACGATGTATCAGAACAGAGGTAACTGACCCCTGCCCTATTGTAGATCTGAGGTAATTTTATTATTAATAATAATCTTGACAGCAATATTAGCTATCCTGTGTTAAGTCTTTTCCATGTACAGGGCATTGTATTATGTTACAGGGCATTTAACACATACAATTTCTAATCTTTATAGCCAATCTGTTAGGCACATGTTATTATGAGTCTGTTTCAGGCAAGGAAAAATGAGTTTGGAAAGGCTCAGTATCTGCCTGAGGTCACAAAATCTGTAGTAGAGCTAGGATTAAACTCAGGTCTGTTTTACTGTAAACTCCAAGTGCTTTTGTCTAAAAGCAGTCTAGACCAACCTAAGAGAGGAGTGGGCGAACCAATGTGGTTTCTGTAAGAAGCCTTCAATGGCTTCTTCCACAGTGGAGCAATAATTTTAAAAAGAAGAAGGAAGGGAAGAAAATCTTTAGCATGCCAGCTCATCTGAACAATTGCCCAGGAGTCAGAGTATAGTGTGTTTGGCAAATTATGAGTTTTGTGTCAGTGCATACAAAGTAGGCAAGAAGTGAGGAAAAGATCCCTTGAAATAATGGAATGGGGAATGCAGCACTCAGCATGGTGAGCTCACATAATAAAGGTCACCTTGTAGATCTCAGTAAATTATTGTGCAGAGACTGCTGCTGATGGACGAGGCACACTGGCATCCCTCAGTGCTCTGGCAGCCCTGGGCACCCAAAGGGCACTCCATCAATTACTTGGTTTTAGAAGGCAATTTCCCCCACCGCGCCGATGGATGGATGAGAGAAGGATTGGCAGAAGTCGGAGAGGGCAGGGGAGAGGGAGAGAGTTGCAACAGAATGACATTACTTTACACTTGATATTTTGCAATAATGAAAATTACCCACTCTGTCTTCAGCACTGGACGTGTAGTAAAAAATTTAGGAACTTCTCTGGTTTGTTTTTGTCTATGTCCTTTGGGTGCTTCCTGAAATGGAGGAGGGGACTTGATGCCATTGTGCTGGGGAGGTCACAGGGTGGAGGATGGGCTGGAGAGCGGCCAAGAGCCCACAGTCTCCAAAGACTTTGGCCCAACTCTTGGGACAGGCTCTCCTTGAGCCGAAGCCAGAACGTGATGGGTTTGGCGGATTTGTTTTGCGTTTCTCTACCAGGTAGAGAATTCTCTATTTATACCTCAGAACTCTAGATGCCATCAACCCTGAGATGCTCAGATGCTTGCCAAGTTAATCTCGCTGATTAGAACCTGCGTCTGTGAGAGGAGTCTCTACAAGGGTCACCAGAACGCTCTGCTTATTCACTTTGGAGATGCGGGCACAGTGCAAGGGGGAGTGGGACCATAGGAGGGAGGAAATGATGGTGGGGGTGGGTAGCCCATGCGTTCACAAAGTCTCCAGGGCACTAAAGAAGTGACCAGGCACCCATCCAAGGCTTTGCCAGCCAATGGACAATTCCACATAGGCTGGAATTGGAAATGGAATTTGATCTGAGCCTAAAACATGAGAGGCACAATAGCACTTGGGGTGAACTTTGGCCAGGGTCCTGCACACAGCAGGTGCTTCCTCAGCCAGCATTGCTAAGAACCTCGCCAGTATGGAGGTGGTTAAGAATGGGGACGTGGGAGCCAGAGGGCCTGGATTTGCATCCCGCCCTCTGTGATCCTGGGCAAGTCACAGATAATAATCACCCTACTTCATGAGGTTGTTGCAAGTGTTAAATGATTTAATACTTGTGAAGAGCTTAGCACATAGTACTTATTAGTCATTATTATTATTTCTAATTTTTAGCCCCATTTTCAAATAGCCAAGCCAACCTTTGATACCCAGACTTTTTCAAGACCCCCAGTCTGGTGGCCCAATTGCCGATTCATCTCCTGGTCCAAAGCCATCCAGCACATCACCATCAGATTGATTTCTAAATTAACCTAAAGCTTTGTGTTCATTGCTTATTTGCATTAAAAAAATTAATACCAGATGTAAGAGACCTGATTTGCAATTTGGCATCGGTTCACATGAAGACGATCTGTGGGTTCTCCCTGAAAAAGTTAATATGAGCCAAGAATGTGACACTCTGGTTTGTTTCTTTGGAAGCTGTTTGGATGCATATAATGTAATTAACATGTATTGAACACCTACTCTGTTGGAGGCGCTGTGCCGTTCTTCACTGCATACCTCAACAGTGTCCCCACCACTACCCTGTACTGTTTTTCAGAAGAAAAACACCTTAAATAAAATATTACCTTGGAACCCTCGCCAAAAGGATTGGGGTAGGAGTGGGAGAAGCCCAGACCTCTCTTGCTTAGCCTCTCCTTGACCCTGGGTGCCAGTCCTGCTTAGGATTCCCCGGCCTTGGCCCCTGGTCACTCCTCCTTTGTGCCTTGAGAAGAACTGACCAGAAGTGACCTACCCAAGGCCATTCTAGAACGTTCTAAGGAAACAAAACCAGGGCCTGTGACTCCCAGCCCAGCCCCCTTTTTTCTTTTCTTGCTTTTTATTGCTCTTTGCCCGTAATTGTAAAAATGCCTCCTGCTTTCTACTGCCTCTTGATTTCTCCCCATCCCAGCTCTTGCTAATCTGACCCATTTTCTTTTCTCGTGCATGGATGCTGCTTGGAGAAGCTCCCAGTCGATGCATTTGGGAAGATACCCTTACAGGGTTCCCCCAACCGCACCTCATCTAATAGAGTTAACATTTCGTTCTCATTCTTTCCATGCATGAGCCACAGCCCCTGACTCCTGCACTTCCTGGTTGGGTGACGTTAGACAAGAAAGATTCTTTTCCTGAGCAAGGATAATTGTACCCACTTAGCAGGCTTGTGAGGCACAAAGGAAGTGGCTTGTGTGACTGTCCCTAATGCAGTCCCCACTCCAGGCCACATTCCATCCTTCCCACCCACCCCCGGCTCTTAGAGATTCAGGAAAAATGTGAAGATTTTTTAGTGTTGTTTAATAATCATTTACATTTTCAGTGCAATCAAACTTGTAGTTTGATTTAGATGAGAAGAATAACTGCCAAATAGACTAAAAATGGCATGGACAATGACGGTAATTGTCGGCAGCGGGATAATTGATCTAATTACACAAAGGAAAGCAGCTCCCCGATGAGTTGAGCCGGTGGGCTCCTGCAGGCAGCAGCTCAGGCCGTGTCCGAGGTCCTGAGTGACTGTAAGAAAACCAGAAGGTTCAAGACAAGGTGAGGGGACAGTCACGGGAGCAGCAAGTCTTCAAGGGGAAATTGTTCCAATTTGCCCACAGATGATCACTCATGTGTATTTTGCTGGGCTGCCTCTGGAGAATGGAGCTCACATTTGGGATGGTTTAGATGATATTTTATTGCAGCTGTATTTACTGTTCGCTTTCCCAGCCATGGTGAGGAAACTGGTACATTCCCAAGGCCACAGAGGAAGTGATTTACAAAGCCAGCCCAGGAAGGGCCACCCTGTTCATCTTGGGGGAAGACCCGAAGCCCCAGCAGGGTCAAAATGAAGCTGCTAATGGATGAGTCTTTTTGGTTTCAATCCTGAGCTCTGTTTGCCTGTGGAAGCTTTGCTCAGGACAGTCTCGTCCCGGCCAGCAAAGAGGGAGGCTGCCCTGCTTGGTCTCTGCTCCCTACGCACTCCCCACTCACATCTTAGTCAAACTGCTTCGCCTCGGGCCTAATGACCGCTCGTTCCATCTAGGGAGGCAGTGACCTTTTTAAAAAAATTATAAAAAACACATAACCTAAAATGTGCCATCACAACCATTTTTAAGTATACAGTTCCATAGAGCTCGGTGCCTTCACCCTGTTGTGCAGCAGCTCTCCAGAGCTGCTTCATCTTGCAACGTGGAGTTTCTATACCCTGTGAACAATAACTCCCCATTTCTCCCCACCCCCATCCCCTCGTAAGCACCATTCTTTCTGTTCCTATGAGTTTGATGCTTTTAGATACCTCATGTAAGTGGAATCATATAGTATCTGTCCTTTTCGTGACTGGCTTATTTCCCTCAACCTGATGTCCTCAGGCTCCTCCATGTTGTAACACGGTAGGATTTCCCTCTCCGTAAGGTTGAATGATATTCCGCCGGATACATATACTGCATTTTCTTTCTCCATTCATCTGTTCATAGACATTTGGCTTTCTTCCACCAAAGTTTACCCTTCTTTAACAAATACTGAGTACCTACTACATGGTGGACAGTACCCCCGATCTTCGTGCTAAAATGTATACTCATGGGAGGGTCAGTATGAGTGAATGTGAGTACCTGAGAGGAAAGAAAACAAACACCATCTCCCACTGAGTGAAAACTGAATGTGGACCACGATCACAGCCACCCCATAATACAACAGCCCGTGTTTACTGGGCCCTTACCATGTACCTGACACTGTATCTGTGTCTCCATCTTATGTGATCTCATTCAATTATTAACAACCCTATATGCAGAAACCTTTCCCGTCAACTTAACATTATCTCCAGTGAGGAATGGAGGCTCGAGGAGATTAAGTGACGTCCCGAGATCATGTAGCAGGTAGTGGCAGAACCAGGATTCAAATCCAGGCAACCTGGCTCTAGGCCGCAATTCCTAAACTGCAGATGCATAGTTAGACTGAAAAACCTCAGGTGGGTGCTGTCCTTCTATTTCAGTGCCATTTCACCTGCAGGGGACCACGGTGCTTTTCCCAGGGTAGTAGAATGTCCCCCACCCCACCTCTGCCCCATGGTCTGGAGCAAGTCATAGATACATGGTTGGTTTCCCAGTTGCAGAATGTAATGGAACCCTGGATGGGTGCCAGGCTTAAGAGGGTCATCCCACAAGTATTTACTGAGCACCTCCTGTGTGCTAGGTGCCGGGGATGCAGAGGTGATCTAGAAGGCAAGGCCGTGCCTTCAGCAAGGGGAACTTTTTGAATACAGGGCCAGGGAAGCCGAGGGAGGGAGCTCCGAGGCTACCTGCAGTCACTGGAGTCTTGGACAAATAAGCCCTGGTGTTCAGAATCATCCAGGTTGATCCCAGCACTTGGTAGAACCCCAAAATTTTCCACTGAGTCCTCTTTGGACAGTTGTATAAGAAGGTGTAGGGCTGAGAGTGTGAGAAGCTGCTTGATTGTCTCAACAGGATGATGATGAGATCAACAGAAAGACACCCACGGACACAGTAGGAAGTGACTAAGGATGTGGAAACATGGGGGAGGGCTGTGCAGTGAGGACAGTGCAGCGCGCTACTGGGTGGTCACTCCTGAGGTCCCTGGATTCCCCATGGTGGTTATACGCAGCACAGAGTGAGAGCCCAGAGGAGGAGTCCACCTGGCAGGGAAGCTTCCTTTGCCATTCCTGTGGGGGATAATGTTCCTCATGCCAGCCCCTGCCCCCAGCCCAGTGCTCCAGAGACTGTGGCCTGTCCACTCACCAGGAGCAAGGAACTGGTACCTGCTAACCCCAGCTCGTAGCTGAGGCTAGATGCTGCAAGGTCACGTCCAGACAGATGCCAACCTCTAGCCTCCCCACAGAAGTGAACTGACTTAACCATGAGCCCCTCCACTGTTGCTTTCTACTTATTTCCACTGCCAACTTCCCCCTAGCTATGGAAGTCATCACCAGGCCACTACCCCATCCCCCATCTCCAAAACAGGAGTGGTCATAGCATCCACGTTATAAGGACTGAATGAAATAAACTTGAAGCATCTGGTCCTGTGTCTGGCACTTAAAGAACACACATTTAGCTCTCCTTTCTCTCATCCTTTGGCTGTTTGCATGTGTGTCTTAGATCTCTGTCTGTCTGTGTCTCTCTTATCTCTTCATGGAATTCTGGGAAACGCTTAGAAAGTGGGGGTTGGTGAGGACACATTCATGCCCAATAATAGTTGATGGAAATGGCAGGGGGCTTTGTCAAGTTGATGGGGAAGGTTTCTGCATGCCTTGCTTTTGGTGGAAGGGTGAGCAACTTTGCAGAGCCCAGAGCAGGCTTCCAGCTGCTCGGTACAAATCCCCCTGACCTTCGCGCCGGAGCCGCGGGCAGGTATTTTCCACTTCACAGCATTTCTTTTAAGTCTTTCCTGATTGATGTATGAGATGCCAGTGTGAAGGCAGCTCTGCCCCTCCAGCCTCAGCAGGATGGCTAGGGATGGATTCCACCAGTGCTCTCACTCCCCCCAACATCCCTTTATCCTGGAGCCCAGGGTTTCTCAGCAAAGATTTGAGGAATTTGACTTTCCTTTTGGGAGCGGGAGTCCTGGGGAGGTGGAGAAGGTGGTGGGAAGTAAGGGACAGCCTCCTTGCTTTTCATGGCCAAGAGTTCACTAGCAAAGGCGGGGCTGCCTTGCCTCACTCCTTGTTGCTCAGAAAGATATACCAGAGAGTCAGTTTAACAGAAACAGTGTTACAAGCAATAGGTAAGAGATTTAGGTAACGAAGGGAGTGGAAATGTAATCATTTTGAACCTAAGGAGCACATTTGAGTTTAAAAGTCCCAGAGTATAAAAGGGGTGCTGTGCTCAGGTATTAAACCAGGGTGGGCCCATTCAGGTATAAGTGTCAGAGTGCTCTTCTGTCCCGCTCCCTGTATAGTCGCTTATGTAAATTCAGGGTGTTTTTCTCTCATCGCAAGAAGTCAAAGTTGGAGTTACTCTTATAAGTCAGCAGCTCAAAAATGGCAGAGCTGAAGTCTCTATAATTTTCTTAGTTTTTTCCTCTGGTTCCAAGACAGCTGCTGTAGCACCATCCATCATGTCTAGAGTCCAGGCAGCAGAAAGAAGGAAGGTATACAAGACAAAAGGGGTAGTTCCTAGACCTAGAAAGCAAGACTTTCTGAACAAACCTTAAAAGATTTCTGGTTACAATTCATTGGATAGAACTATGTCAGTTGGTCACTGGTAGGGAGATTTGGAAATTTGGTGTCTACTTCGAATCAAATCAAACAAATAGGTGAGGAACAGAGGGAAGACCAGATGCTGGGTAGGTAATTAGCAACCCTGCTGTAGCACTTCTTTTGGATTCAATCAAAGTCTAGCCGCATATTTCCCCTCCACCCACTTTTCCTCTTTTTTTCTCATTCATTTTCTGTCTTTTTTCCAAGTGATGCATCAGGCTTCCTATTGCTGAGGTGCAGTGGTCAGCCTGGGATGAGGCCCTGGGTCTGTCTTCACAGACTAAAGATAGTGCCTTGACCTGAGCACAGCACACAGACTCCATCTCAGGTGGCCACCGTAACTTTGCATAGATCCAGTAATCATCTTGTGTCATATCTCCTATGAAGCCAACTGTGGCGTGCTGGCAGAGCTCAGCGTGCACGCGGTGACTCTTCGTTGGCCTCTGTGGAATTTGCACCGCAGGACATCCCCAGCCCCAGACTCACTGCGACTGGTCTCACTAACGCACAAGTAGCCCCTGCCGGCCTTGCTCACGGGATGTTGGCATGTTGTCCCCAGCCAGTGAGACACAGATACACACTCACAAACCGTCTTCGCGACCACAGAGGGGGTTGCTGGTTTAAAGCCAGAGACAGTGGAGGAGAAAGGAAGACCAAATCCTTATTTTGTTTGTTGCTATTTACTGTCTTCCTGTTCAACAAGCTTTCAATGACCCCGTCTAGGTGTTAAGACTACAGAGGTGACGATCCCAAGTCCCTACCTCTAGTTCATACTTCGGAAGTTTCAATATTTCTAAGATACGGTGTTCCTTACAAAGGGACAGCATGCTGGGAAAGACCTTCAGGCATTGTCTGATCAAACTTCATCTTTTTTTTTTTTCCTTTTTTTTAATTGATGAAGAAAGCGTGGCACCGGGAAATTGAGTTGCTTAAGGCCAGAAAACCTGGAAGCAGTGGAGCCCAGCCTCAGCTCCGGGCTGTCAGCCCAAGCCCATGCTGCCATCCCCATTTGTTTTTCCCGTTACCTAACAGTCAAGTGGAATCATATTCCCTGGGCTAGCAAGCATCTTTAATTCACTAGTTGCATGTCTCTCTCATCTCTGGGAGCGAAACAAAAAGAGTAAACTTGAAAGGTTTTCATATCCTTCACCCTAAATGACCATTTACGCACATTTTAAGTATTGTCAGCGATTTGTGTTTTAAAATACAAGACTTGCTATGTTTAGCTAATTCTCCTGGGTGAGAGACATGATTGATTAGAGACTTAAACAGCCGTTCATGGAGGGAAGTGTACGTCTTTCAGGATCACGCCTCTCACCCAGCCTTTGTTGGGAATGGAGAATTGATCTGGGAGCCACAGCCCTTCTTTCTTCCCTGGCAGATGAAAAAAAAAAAAAACCCTTGAGATCATTTGCAGGCCAGCCCCGCTCCCATGTTTTTTCTGCGAGGAGCACAGGAGAAAGAATGCATGTTCCATTTCACAGCTTGGAAAATCAGCAGTAGTTGTTTCAGATTGCTGGAATTTTGGAAGGATTTTCTTTGTACTTTTCCAAGTGCCCCATGTGTTTGAATAAACAGGTGATGGTGGCGCTGGCTACCTGGACAGCTTCTGCCACCTTCACCCTCTGGACTCCAATGGCTGGACTCGCATTCTTCAGGGTCCCCGGGCTCCAGTGTGGTGTGTCGGGAACATAGAGAGAACCTTGCTCAATAAGCATCTGTGTCTGCCTTGGCTCAAGCTGGAGCAGGGTGTCCAAGGCAGCCCGGACCCGAATAAAGACACGCTTTATTTCCCCTTCAGTTGACGGAGGGGGATTTTGAAGGTAGCAGGGGAAACAGAGTGAGCAGTGTTCAGGGATGCAGCCCACCTTCCTGGGTAGTTTTCCACTGCGACAGACCCGCCGAGGCCAGCCGGCCAAGGATACTCAGAGTTTTACAAGCATGCCGTGTGGACTGGGGCGGGGGCTGGCGTAGAGCCCCCTATGCCGCCCCTAACCTGCAGTGCCTCTTGGTGAGGAGAGGAGGCAGGATGAGCGTCTGCTAGCATTGCCATGACAAAGTATCAGAGGCTGAGGGGCTTAAATAGCAATTTATTTTCTCACACTTCTGGAGGCTGGAAGTCTAAGATCAAGGGGTGGGCAGGGTTGGTTTCTTCTCAGGCCATGAGAGAAGGGGCTGTCCCAGGCCTGTCTCCTTGGCTGGTAGATGCACCTTCGTGTTCACACGGCAGTCTCCTTCTGTCTCTGTGCAAATTTCTCCCTCTTGTTGTGATACCAGACAGATTAGATCGGGACCCCACCCTGAGGACCTCATTTGCACTTGATCACCTCTGTGCAGACCCTATCTCCAAATAAGGGTACCGTCTGAAGGACTGGGGGTTAGCACCTCAGCATGTGCATTTTGGAGAGACACAGTTAATTCATGACAGCGTGTACCTTATATTCCCTGGTGTTTATCTGGAGAGGGGGAAGCAGCCCTGGGGACCGTAGCTCTGGCACTTCCTAGCGCCTTGATGATTGGCTTTTCTCCTACCTTCTGCTTCCATTCTCCTCCTCCCAGACTCACTCATCCAGTAACCCCCGCATCTGTACCCTGTTCACTCTGTAATAATGATAACTACTCTTTATTGGTTGCTCCTTAGGTGCCAAGCAAAGTGCTAGGCATTTTATTTTTATTAACTCATGTAATCCTCATGATGACCTTTGAAATAGGCTCTATTGCCATTCTCATTGTATAAACAAGGGAACTGAGACGCAGAGAGATTCAGTAACTTGCCCAAGGGCACACTGCTAGTAAGTGGTGAAGCTGGGATTTGAACTCAGGCAGTCTGGCTGCAGAGGATACTTTATTTATTTATTTATTTATTTATTTATTTATTTATTTATTTTTTGAGACGGAGTGTCGCTCTGTCGCCCAGGCTGGAGTGCAGTGGCCGGATCTCAGCTCACTGCAAGCTCCGCCTCCCGGGTTTATGCCAGTCTCCTGCCTCAGCCTCCCGAGTAGCTGGGACTACAGGCGACCGCCACCTTGCCCGGCTAGTTTTTTTGTATTTTTTAGTAGAGATGGGGTTTCACTGTGTTAGCCAGGATGATCTCGATCTCCTGACCTCGTGATCCGCCCGTCTTGGCCTCCCAAAGTGCTGGGATTACAGGCTTGAGCCATCGCGCCCGGCCTAGGATACTTTATAAACCACTTCTACTTCACTTAATAGACGTAATATTCCACTTGAAGCCCTTCACATCTTACCAAGGGCTCCCAAAACGTTCTCTCACTTGATCTCCATCAAAAAAGAGCACCATTGGAGGGGCTCAGAAGGAATGGGTTCTAACCTGGGACCTGTCTTGGTCCGTGCTCAAGAACTGGGATGATGCCATGGATAAGAGTACGGCTCTGTGTTCTGCGTCGCAGGCTCCGCATTGACTAGCTGTGTGACTTTGGCCAAGTGATGTAGCCTCTCTGTGCCTCACTTTCCTCATCTGCAAAGTGGTGTGACAGTCTCTCAGGGTTGTTTAGGGAGGATTCCTTGAGGGGCTGACACATGATAATTGCTCAAGACATATGATCATTGGTGGTAATATTATTTCTCCATATCTCTAAGAGCTTCCGGGGATCTCTAAGAGCCATCACTGCCCCGATCCTCCATCCCCACAGTGCAGAGCTGTGCTGCTCAGGGTGGTGGCCCTGAGCTCCACATGGCTGCTGGGCACTTGAAATGTGGCGAGTGTGAATTGAGATGTGCTGTAAGGGTTAAATATATACCATATTTTGAAGAATGAGTACCACGAAATGTAAATGATCTCATGAATAATTTTTATATTGATTGTATGTTGAAATGAAAATGTTTTAGATATGTTAGGTTAAATAAAGATATATTATTAAAATTAATTAAGGCCAGGCACAGTGTTTCATGCCTGTAATTACAGTGCTTTGGGAGGCCAAGGCAGAAGGATTGCTTGAGGCCAGAAGTTCGAGACCAGCCTAGGCAACATAGTGAGACCCCCATCACTACAAATAATTTTTTAAAAATTAGCTGGGTATGGTGGTGTGCACCTGTAGTCCTAGCTACTTGGGAGGCTGAGGTGGGAGGATTGCTTGAGCCCAGGAGTTCGAGGTTACAGTGAGCTATGATGGCACTGCCACACTCCAACCTGGGCAACAGAGTGAGACCCTAACTCTAAAATAAAAATTAATTTCATTCTTTTACTTTTTAAAATTGTGGCTATTGGAAAGCTTAAAATTAAAGATGTAGCTCACATTATACTTCTATTGGACTGTACTGGGCTACACTAGAAATGAGAAGCTCCGGGGACCACGTCTGTTTTGCTTGTCACTGTATCCCAGCACCTAGCCCAGATCCTGGCCTTATAGTAGATGCTCAGAAAATACTTGTTGATGCTGTTTTGATTGTACAGATGCTCTGTTCTTAGCCTCAGAAAGGTCTCCTGGGTACCACGCCAGGACCAGAGGAAAGTCCTTTGTTCCCAAAGCTCAGGGAAAGGCCTGCAGGCTGGGATTTTTAGCTCACTGGGTCTCTGTGGCATTGCCATGGCCCATGGGCTTGGTGCAGGTGGGCCCCCAGCTGAATGGCTGGGTTTGATGGCCAGGCCACCGCCTTGCTCTTCAGCCCAAGGGAAAACATGGCTATGGTAGTTTCTTCTATTTTCAGCACGTTAGAGAAACCAACTTTGTACGGAGGACATGAAAGCTCATTTCATAGGCCCGAGGAGGCCCGTGAAAGAGAACGCTGTGCGCGAACAGCAGGAGAGAAAGACCCGAAGGAAATTTCCATCCCGGCTGAGGTCCTCTCCTGGACTTGGCTGCTCTCAGGAGCCCTGTGAAGATAGAAGTGTACTCCTTCTATCCCCGGCCCTTTTTCACATCCCCTTCTTCTCAGAAGAAAACCCCAAACCCAGCTCTTGTAAAGGGGTGTGTATCTGCCATTCCTCTTTGACCTTACATTTTATGAAAACTGAGTCTAGCTCCACCTGCAGTCTTGATCAATCCCAAGATTTGAGGCCACTGGGAGGAGCATCTCAGGGAAGGAATTGCAGTTAAAGGATGCTGGAGTTCAAAGTCCAAACTACTTACATTTGGGGTTTCTGTGGTTCTTATCCTTCTGTGACATCTCTGCTACTATTGAGGGCCTCAGCATGCAAGAGAAATGAGCCTAGATGACCACATCCTCAGCTCGATCCACTCTGTCCATTTCCAGACTGCCGCGAGCCTGGGAAGGGTGATGTAGCTGAATCTATGTGAACAGCGATTCACCTGTGCCCAAATCCTGACATAGCTTCGCCTGAGCTCTGTGTCTCCAAGCAAGTGACAACTTCTGTGAGACTCAGTTTCCTCATCCATAAACACGGAAGGAGGAGCTCTTGCCTCATTTGTCAGTGGGGTTAAATGAGACAATATGTAAAAAGCAGCAAACAGTCCAGGCACAGTGGCTCACACCTGTAATCCCAGCATTTTGGAAGGGTGAGGCGGGTGGATTGCTGGAGATTACTAGCGTTTCCACCTCCTTAAGCCCAGGAGTTCAAGACCAGTCTGGGCAATATGGTAAAACCCCGTCTCTACTACCACTAATAATAACAATACAAAAAATTAGCTGGACGTGGTGGTATGCACCTGTAGTCCCAGCAGCTTGGGAGGCTGAGACGAGAAGATCACTTCAGCCTAGGAGGTTGAGGTGAGCTTTGAGTGAGCTATGATGGCACCGCTGAACTCCAGCCTGGGTGACAGAGTGCAGTGGCACCATCACTGCGGGTTAAAAAAAGCAGCAAACAGTGCCCAGCATGTGGTAGACATTTAGGAAGCAGGAGAGCTCCTTCTGTCCTGGGTCCTGAGTGCTAGTTTTTCCGTCTCACGCTCCTCTGCCTCCTGATACACAGCAGTAGTGGTGAAGGCGCTCCTCTCCTTGACCAGGACCCAGGATGCCTGGTTTCCTAGCAGCCACATGATTTTCACCCCAGTTTAACCACACCCAGTGATGGGGTCTCTTCCACGACAAAATTTGGATAAAATATTCTGGAAGTTGGAGATTACTAGTGTTTCCACCTCCTTTTCAGAAAACACCTGTTCTTTCTATTTGTGTCAGGATTAGAACATGGAATCTTGGCAAAAAGAAGATGTTACTTTTAATTAAACATCCTGAGCCTGGTTTCTCAGTCTGAGATGAGTCAGTGAGCTCCATCTGGGTGGAGGTGAAGGAGAGCAGGAAGTCATTTTTAATAGAAATATAAACTCTGATGGTCACAAGATGAAAGTCAAGGATACGTGTTGGTAGCAAGGCACCTGGCACATAGTAGGATCTCAGTGTATGTTACCTTCTTATCCTTGATGTCACACCTGAAGCAGGTCATCGAACAAAGGAAACGGGCCGGGAGTCCAAGATCTGGGTTTGAGTGTCAGCACTTCCTCTCATTAGCTGTGTGCCCTCAGGAAAACCACTTAACATCTCTGAGCCCAAGGTTTCTCCTCTTAAAAGCTGGACATAATTGCAACTGTACCTACTTCGTGGGGCAGTTATGAGGCTTGAATCATCAAATGAAAGGGCTTTGTAAATGGCAGAACTCCATAGAATGGTAGTTCCTCCTCCTCATTGTGGTTAGTGATAATTGTGTATCTTTTTCATTTGACTTGGGGAAATATTAGTCAATTCCCAGTCATGACTCAAACTAGATATTTTTCAAATGATATGATTTTTAGGCCATTTCCTAACTCTTGTAATCAAATATGGATCGTGTTTGCTTTCTGGAGTCAGAAATTCAGGTTTCTTCCATGCTTTATTCCTTTTTACCTGATGTGTAATTCCCAGCTCACCAAGGTGCCAGATGGGAGCTCAGGAGGTCTTTTGAGAAGAAAGAAAAAGCTCATTGAAAACTGCTGATATGGAATGTTTATTTAATTTCAGAGGAGGAGGGTCTGTTTTTGTTTTTTAGGTGCAATGCAAGTAGGGTTTATTGCTGTTTGAGCTTTTAATTGGTTTACTAATATTTTTTATAGCTTCTTATTTTAATGCTTACAGGTCCCCAGATGCTGAGATTTACTGACATCTATGAAGGAATTGATAAATGATTTAGCTGAAATAGCAAAACTGGAGGCATTGTATGAATTAGAAATTGTGCCACGGAGCCCACTCAGGTGCCACTAATTTATTTAACGTGATTTGGGGGTTGTACAGCTGTTCCTCACACAGACAAAGGAAAAACAAACACCAACTGTTCCCCTAGAAAAACGGGGAGTGCCCCGAGGGATTGGGCCAAAGACTAGAGAGCACCCGGGAGGATCCAGCAGGCTGGCCTGTGTTGGGTCACTGTGACAAGGCTTCCTTCCAGAGGCCTGGGCGAGCCCTTTCTAACCTACTCCAGCCTCACCTGGGTGCAACTTCCTCTTGTGACTTTCTACTGAATCTGTGATTTCACTAAGTTTTTGATTTCAGTGGGTTTATTTTGCAAATACTTTTTCTTCTCTGGCATCATCAGAGATTTCTTGCGATTTTTAAGCTTTTTTTTTTTTTTTTGTGGGTATGAGACAAATACTTGTTTAGTATAGAAAGTATAGAAAATAAATACAAGTCAAATGAATAAAGTAAAAATCACCAGCAAATCCACCACCCAGAGATAATCATTGCTAACAGTTTTAGTAAATATCTTTCCAGACTTTTTTCTTTGATATTCATGTTTGTATTTTTTAAAAATGGATACTCCTAGCTTATATTGTTTGGTAACCTGTGTTTATTCATGTATCATTTTTGAGCAGTTTTTCTCCATAACACTCAACTGCTTTGCTTAGACTGGTGTTCAAAGGGGGCTCGTACAGACCAACCCTAATTTAAAAAAGATCTTACTGGGAATGGTTTGTCCAAGTGCATTGTGCCCTTGTAGAGAGCTGTGCATTTCTGTTCGGGTTGGTTCAATGTCATCTCAAGGGCACTGACATGATAAGAATGCCCCTCCTCCTTTCTTTAGCCCATTTAAGATACTTTATTAATAAGTTCATAAGGGTGACTTTGTTATTCTTGTTCCCTTTCTTTCTTCCACCCATCCATCTGTTCATCCATCCAGCCAGCCAGCCATCCATGTATGGAGCAATTAGTCTGTGCTAGGCATTGTATCTGGTGATAAAGACGCAGATACATAATTTCAGCAGCCCCTGTCCACTAGGGTACTGGTCTCCATCCAGAACTTCCGTCTGCCCTGGACATGAGATAGGGACCTCCATCTTATTTCTTCACCATGGAATTGATTACTTCCAGCAAGCTCTCTGGCAGATAATTCCTCCCTTTACAGTGGAGGCATCTCAAGGGTAGGGACTGTATATCACCTCTCTTCTATAAACCGCAGAATGCTGACTGTGCTTGTAGCCTAATACTCAGGGAGACCACGAGGTGAACGGAATTTTAGAGCTGAGGGTGAAGCAGCGGGAACAGTTTTAAAAAGCAACACAACTCTTATGTATGTCATCTATCAAAGAGAAATGAGGATGCTAACAAAAATGTTTTTTGATTCCTTAAGACTTTATTTTTCTAAGTGTGGTCTTCTTAGGTCTTTGAGAGACAGCAAGGCCTTTTTGTTAAGGTTTAGACAGCATTTTCTCTTTCTCTTGGTGTGTTCTAGAGAAGCACGGCTTTATGTAAAAATGTAAGATTTATTTTTGCCTGTAAAATATAACACACAGCCCAGCCCAGCAACAGCATACATCCTCACTGGATGCCAGCAACAGTCACTGTGAAACGTTACAAGGGCAGACAGCCCCAGTCCCTCCTCGGACAGAGCACGCTGCCCTTTTTCCAGGGAAATGGGGTTATTTCTTTTTATGGTGCCATTTTGACTTCCTAAGACTGCCATAGATTTATAAGGAAATAATTGCTCCAGTGGGCCCAAGTGACATCCTAAAGTTTTACATGAGCCAGTTATGAAATTGCAAGAACTGTTTCATGGAAACATTTCCATGTCACCAACGTAGGCCTATTTATTAAATTTATGGAACTTGCTATATGTGCTCTTTTAAAGATACCAAAATATATTTAACAACCCCAACCCTGAGGCAAACCTCGAGGGTTAATTACAGTAACGAATGTGGCCGACACCCAGGCTATTCAGGAAGAGAGACAGGCTCTGTGCTCTGCCTGAGTGTCTCACCTTGCGCTGGCAGACTCAGGGTGTTACCTCCGTCAACTTTTATCTTCCGTCCTCTTCCCACTTTCACCTCTCTAGGTGATCTGGTCACTCTTGGATGAATCGCAGATGTATGAGAATGACCTTGAGATTTGGGATCGAAAGGCCTGACTCTGAGATCTGATTCTACCCCGTTTATTATTCACTGTGTGGCCTTGGTTACGTTACTGTCCTACTCTGGGCTTATTTTTACATCTATAAAAGGCCAGCATACTTAATAGCACTCATCTCAGGATTTGGGGGGACACAGAACTTTGGGAGGAGCGAGGAGCAGCATGGAAGAACAGAAGAGGGTCTAGTCTTAAAAACATTTAAAAAGGTATCACAGTCCAGAAAGTCTTGTTTCAAACGTGCCACCTGCATGGAGGTAGTTGAATGTAGCAGGTTACAAATGCAGATCCTGGGGTCACGAATCTCTGTTTCCTCATCTGTCAACTTGGGATAATAATGACTACTCACAGGGTGGTTCTGAGTATTCACTTAATTAATCAACCTAAAGTGCTTTGCACAGCATCAGGTACATCATGTTCAATTTTTCTAATTTTTAACTTTTTATGCCTATTGAAAATTTGAAAACTCTGCATGTAAATTTGAAACAACATACTTGGAATTTTCTCTGGATGCTGAGCAAATGCCCGTGGTTTGTGGCGGGTGGTTGGCGGGAGGGTGTTCTTTCTTTTTTTCTTTCCCTTTCTCTCTCTCTCTCTTTTTTTTTTTTTTTTTTTTTTTTGAGACGGAGTCTTGCTCTGTCACCAGGCCGGAGTGCAGTGGTGCAATCTCGGCTCACTGCATCCTGTGCCTTCCAGGTTCAAGCGATTCTCTGCCTCAGCCTCCGGAGTAGCTGGGATTACAGGCACCCACCACGACACCCGGCTAATTTTTTGTATTTTAGTAGAGACAGGGTTTCACCATGTTGGCCAGGCTGGTCTCAATCTCCTGACCTCATGATCTGCCCACCTCGGCTTCCCAAAGTGCTGGGATTACAGGTGTGAGCCACCACGCCTGGCCTCTTTCTCTCTCTTTTAATGATATTCAGACTATCATGTATAGAATTGAGATTGAGTACTTTATTTAAATTGCTACTGATTGCAAGTTCTGTTTGGTAGGGGTTTAAAATATGCTTAATATTTCACATGATCACAGGTACAGGCTTTCTCTCCCTGAAAAACACCTGAACTGTTTCCCTCAAGCTTTCCAAAACAATTCAACTTTGGATGCGAGCAAGAATGGAGAAATTTAATAAAGATTTTTGTTTGTTTTCCAAAATGCAATACAGAAGATTGGGGTTATTGTGAAATGTGGGCAGGCTTTTGTAGTCCCCTTTACCTTAAATTCTGCTTTGCCAAAGGAAGATTTTATTAAGATAGTACTATCCAATTTCCTTCCGTTGTTCTTGGGACTCTGCGTTTTTGCAACTCATTTGCCTCTGTCTGCGTGTTGAATTCTAGAGGGTGCGATGATGGAAGAATGAAATGAGATGGAATAATACCGGTGTCCTGCCACATTTGTATTCAAATTCAGTATCCAAGGCTCCACATGCCTGAAATACAGATTTGCTCTGAAATACAGTGGATGGCCAACAAATGTTTCTTGATTGAAAAGAGATGGAAGGAAAGGGAAGGGAGAGGAGGAGAAGCTAGGGAAGCCCTGTGTGGAACAGCAGAGTTGGGATCAGGGACCTCATCAGAGAGGCGGGGTAAGGTCTGATAACCCCTTTTTTCACTCTTCTACAGTACCATGTGTGGTGGGGTCTGGAGTGAGCCAGAACAGGCAAGTTGTTGCCCCTTGCCATCCCCCAAAACTATGCCCAGGGTAGCTGGCCAGGACTCTGTCTGGGTCACACTTCTGCCAGTGTATGGCATGGGGCCTGGCAAATCGTAGGTACCTTTAAAACGCTTGTTGAGCAGAACATTCCAGTTGAGCTGATAGTTCTTCATGAACATAGTCATTCATTGTCATTGACAGAACTTGTGTTAAATGATATGAAGTTATTTTGAGAGGTAAGTGACGCTGACCCTGTCCACAAGAATTATTCAGTTCAGTGAATTTGGTCCAGCAGAGTCTGGTTTTTAACAGCCATTTGGCCTGAGCTATTGACTACAAACTTTTAAGGTTCTTCCAGGCTCTCTCATTAGAAGTTGACAGCACTTTGGCACCGCAGAGACCTGCAGGTGTCCTTCTCCCCCACCACTCTTCCGGTAATGAGATATGAAAGTCATCCAGCCTCAGCTCACTTTGTGTTCCAGATTACACACCAAGGCTATGCAATCTAGCCTGGGTTTTGCTAGATGCTGGTCTGGCTCCAGATATATGTCATTGGATGGTAACATATATGTTCCTTAAAACTCCAGCCCTTAGAGTTTCATACCAGTCCTTACCTTGCATCTCAGTCAGGGACAGAATTTTGGCCGTCATTTGGGAAGGGGCCAAGTGGACACAGGATGGTTTTAGACGAGCAACCCTAACTTTTTCATCTACATTTCCATCCAGTATTGGAGCTAGGACTTCCACATTCATCCAGACTCGGCTTTTCTACTCATTTTATGTCCTCAGGGGAGCCATGAATTCCTCTGGGCCTCAGTTTCCTCCTCTGTAAAGCAAGCAAGTCATGGACCTACCTCAGGCTGGTTGTGAGGATGGAATGAGGTGCTACCTGTCAGCTTCTTAGCACCACCTAAGGTCTCTGGTGACGCTGGTTATTACAGCTGCACACCCAAAGCACCTGGCGAGCTTTCAAACACCTTAGACACCTAGACCCACGGAATCAGAATCTCTAGGGGTATGCGCCCGTGAGTTCATGGTTTTTCAGATCCTCAGAGATGATTTGTGTGCCTAGTCAGGATTGAAACCACTAATTCTAAAGGAAGTGGACTCATGGAGTTTTGTCTTTAGGAGGGAGTCTAGCCAGTAGAGTCAACCCACAGAGGCTGGAGTAAGAATACTTGGGTTCCAATCCCAGTACCACCCTTGCCTTACCCCACACCGTACACCCCTGGCTGTGTGACCTTGAGCTAATGACTTAACTTCCCTGGAAGTCAGTTTACACAACAAGAAAGTGAGGACAGTATTTATGAGCACCCCTCATAGGGTCATACAGGGACTAAATGAGATTACCCATGGCAAGTCTTATATTAAAAAGTGCCTGCCACAAAGGAAGCCCCCAGGAAGCGGTGAGCACGTGATATATGTTAACTCACTCTCCAGGGCAACCCTGGTAGTGGATTATGTCATCCAGTTTCCATATGTGGAGCATCTCTGTAACTCCTCTAAGGTCACGGGTGTTAAACCCACTCCCGAGACACCATGACAACACAGAACACACCACACTGGGCCGTCAGCTGAGTCGGCTGAAGGACCTGTGAGTGCACGCTCCCTGAGCTGCAGCTGACCACACAAGTGGGTAACTGAATGCAGTCCCCATAAAGCATGTTTATCTTATCTGGGGCTAGAGATTAGCTGTATTGTGCAGAAGGGAAGAGGCATTCCAGGTCTTTCCAGCTGTCTTGCCTGTGAACATTTATCGTCCCCTAGTTCCGACATTTATTATCCCCCCGGGTGGATAGCACTAATTCATACCAGTCTGTCTGATGGCAGCAACCCCCATAGATGTATGGGTCATGGCGGAAGAGGGAGAAACCCCAGACTCGTGCTATTTGGAGAGAATGAGATTCTGGTAGTCACAGCCCTCAGCAAACTATTCTCTTTGGAATAAATACAGTTGTTTTCCTGTAAGAACACAGAGATGACCCAGGCAATGCTGGGTTCCAGAAATGAAGGCCTCCTTGAGAAGCCACTTTAGCCCTGACATTTCTTTCTCATTTCTGTGGGCAAGGAACATGGCCTCCAAGCACTGAGGATGTCCCCACTGCAGAGCGCTTTAGACGTATGCACCCCTCTGCAAGCACAGGCTCGCACAATCGCCCGCTGTGTCTCCTGCCAGCCAGCTGGGTGAATGTTCCCGGGCAGCCAGAGCGTTTTTCCTCCCCTCCTCACACTCCCCTCCCCTTCCCCTGCCCTGCCGGCTCCACGCCCTCCTGAATGTGCCATTCTAAACAGCCACAATCAGGAGCCTGTTCTGCACTGGGAAAAAGAGCAGCATGAAGGCTTTTAAACTTGCTGGGTAATTTAAGGTATTTATCGCTATTTGGAGAGCTTTGCTTGTTTTGAATCCGTTCCCCCTCCAGCTCTCAGAAATGGTGCAAATGATTTTTTCCCCCCTTGAAAAGGATGCTTCTAGGTCCTTCCACTGCCCCGAGGCTGGATTCTGAATGCAGGCGTCCAGACCGGAGTGCATTCGCTGAGGTTTTGTTCATTCATAAACGTTAATTGGGCGTCTCCCTGCTCCAGGCCTACATTGTGGTTGTGGAGCACTCCCCCTTTCTGCAGTGGACTATTTCTAACTCATGCGCAGTAAACGAGGTCAGAGAGCCTGGGTTTGGGATCCAGGCTGACCCAAGGTCAAGCTACGCCCTGCAAATTCGGTGTGACCCTGGGCACAGTTCTCAGCCTCTCCGGAATGCAGTTTTTCATCTGTTAAATGGGTATGATGACGACTCGTAGCTTACTTGCTTTGGAGACCAGCCTGCCCGTGTCCAGATCCCAGCTCTGCCACTTCCTCCTTCTATGAGCCTGGCTTTTGTTTTGTCAGTTGATTTACCTTCAGTCAGGAATAATAGCAATTCCCTCAAAAGGTGGCAGGAGGACTCAGTTGATGCATATCAAATACTTGTGCTTGGCACATAGAAAGTGCTCAACTCAACAAATGTTAGTTTAGAGGAGGCCCTTAATAAATCTAAGTTCCCTTCTCCCCTCTCGCTTTCCTAAAGCTTCGCCTAAGCCAACAGCTGGACAGCGGCGGAAGCTTGCCAAGTCAGAAGAATCTGGACTCCACACCGCCTGCTGCAGGGCCTGCTGGCCTCACAGGGCTGCTGTCCAGAGCGGCCCACAGCGGACTTGTGGTCTCCCAACTTCGTCAGATCGCCAGGAGCCTAACGGGCTGTGGGATGATTGGATCACTCCAGAATGAGGCTTCCCCACCATCCCGGATCCGCCGTGATCTCTTATGAACCCAGGGACGGGGATGGATAGCCTCCGGCACTTTCTGTTCCGGACATCAGGTGGACTGTATCATTTCCCCACCCCTGGCGGTGTTATCATTCATGGACCAAAATGCACGTGCAGGTGCGTATCGTTCATCCCATCGCCACTTATCACATCCATCGTACCACGCACTCCATGCCGTATCTCACATGCCTCGCGCGCTCCGCGCTCGTACGCTCCCCGTACGCATTGTCACGTACATCCCGCACGCACGCTCGCATCGTACGCTCCACACATACCCGCACATCCACTCGCCTGCCACCTGACCCATCCCCGCCCACATGCCTCCACATCAGCCACGTGGTATCGCATCATGCCTCCCCACGCAAACCGCGCATCGCGCACATCGCGTAAGACGCCCGTAAAATCATTCGACAGCATGGTTCGCGCCCGCCCGGCGTCATCGTGGCGCGAAATCTCGGATAGCCCGCGTCGCGCCTGAAGTGCCGCGCGTAAATCCCCGCAGTGCCGCGCGATGTTGGCATCGGCACCACCACGTCTCGGTTGTCGCACATGCATCTGCATGCTATCACTCGGTTATTCGTGGCGAAATCGGTATGCGCGGTCGATATCGTGGCATTACAGATCGGCTGGATACATCGTGCCGGATCGCGCGCGCGATATCGCGCGGTGATAAATCCGTGCGCGCGCGGTGGCATCAGCGTCAGTGCGTTCACCGCTGGGTGGCATCACATCCCGATAACGCGCGCCCGCGTCGCCATCGTGCGCATCCCCCACTTGCGGTGCCAGCGGTATCGTGCCAGCATCACGCCTTACGGTGGCGCTGACTAATCCGGTGCCGCATCCGCACGGTGCCGCATCCGCTTCGCCGCGCGTGCCGGTTATCCGTCGTGCGAACACCGTTGAATCGCGCGAAATCTTGGATAGTCGCCCGCGCCTTGCCGTCGGCGTCGTGCAATCCCGCACGGTCGCCAGGTGAAAATCGTGTAAAATCCCGCGCGCGCGTTGGCTGGCAATCGTGCCGCGCGAAATCACGCGCGCGTGCCTTTATCGCTTCGCGTGCGTTGGCGCATCGCGCACGTCAGACGTCCAACGCATTGCTGTGGCGTCGCGTCAGTGCATTGCCATGCCGATCGCCATGGCGTGGCGAAATAAATCGTGGCGTTGTCAGATCAGTGCTTATGTTAATCGTGCTGGTTCATCTGCGCCACGTTGCGCTATAACAGCAATTATAGTTCCCCGCGGATCATAAATGCTGCGTTATGCTCTGTCATGCGGTCGCCCGGTCATGGAAATTGGCATGGTGGCAGCGTACGCGCGTTAAATAACACACGTACTCCCACACATACCCCACATACACCTATACATATCCACCAACACACACACACATACACGCACATTCACCCACACACACACACACTCTTCCAGCTTTGTGTTTCTGCTGCGTTTTCAGTTTCTTTGATTTCCCGCATGTGGATTTCCTGCCCTGCCTTCTGAGGGTGTTGGGCAGGTGAAACTCAAGATCATGTTCAAACATAATCCACCAGGTCGACTGGAGATGGAATAAGTAGAGAATAGCCCAGATTTCACTTTCTCGTGCGGGGTGGGCGATGTGCTAACAGCTGACAGTCTGCTGGCCATGGGCACACCCTCCTCCGCGAAGCCCCTCGTGATCTCCAGTCTGACTGGACCCAGCTTCTTGCTGCACCTGTGATCCTAAGCACGGGGTGTGGGGTGGCAGGGAAGAGGGCTGGAGCCGGGCTGCTTCGTTGAAATCTTGGCTCCGTAAGTTATTTGGCTTTGCTATGCCTTCATTTCCCCATTTGTAGAGCAGGGCCAGCGTTTGCCCCGATTCATAGGGTTATTAAGAATATTCGATGAGGTGAGCCACATCAAGCGCTTGGAATGCCTGCCCACTGATCCCCTCTGTTACCAGCGCCATCATTGTTTTGATCGTGGAAGCTCTTAGCCCACTGCACTGTGATTGGTCTAAGAAGTCCTGTCGCTTCCCCTACAGGTTTCACAGCAAACGGGCCAGGACAGTTATCTCAGGCAACCTAGAGAACCACTGCAGTGTGAGCAAAGCCACTGTTTAAAGTGAGGTGACACTTTATTCACCAGAGATTCCTTTACTTATGAAAAGGCCCCCTTTAACTGATGATTTGAGTTTTAGACATTTTACCGAATCTCTTTCTCTCTATCTCTGTCTTTCTCTGTCTCTCTCTCTTTCTCTCTTTCTCTGTTTCTCTCTCCGCCCTGCCCCCAGCCCTCTTCTTGTGTAATGTGAGTAGAGACTTTCGAAAGCCAAATGGAAACCCCCTTTGTCATCTTGTAGGCGTGTGGCATTGGGACACTGAAGTTAGTAAATTGGCCAGTGACTCATCTATTTCCTCTCCATAACTGGGCTGTGCTTGGGGGATGGGGCGAAGCTGGCACTTGGCAGGAGGCCTTGGCACAGTTCCCAGCCAGCATTCCTTCTGACCGGTCAGTGACCATGTCCTACCCATTAAGAAATATTGTAATGATCAGCTCTGGGAGAAGGAACATTAAGATTTCTGCTCTGACTTCAGATGTTTTGATACAATTTGGGTAGCTTGAGTTCTCCATCCCTGACAATGAAGATGCCCAGGAATGCCAGGGAAGTGCGTTTTCTGGAAGCACACCTCCCCGAGACCTGTCTGGCCCGCACAGCGGGGTGGACCCTGTGGGAGAGAGGTTGCTGTGGAACAGTTCCCAAGGTCAGCTCTGGCTCACAGAGTAATGGCTCGCGTGAGTGATGTGTGTGCGGACTCCATGAGGGGCCCGGCTGTCCAGCTGTCTTGTGGCAAGTGTCTTTGCAGAGAGGGGCGGAAGGAGCAGATAGCTCCAGAAATGGAGAATAAAGAGACGATTGCTTTCTGCTTTCTGCTTTCTGGCAAATTCTGCCAAAATTCTACAGAGAATGAAAAACGTTGAAGGAAAACCCCTGTATCAGCTATCCCATGCCTTGTGACCTCTGATTCCACCAGCAGGTGTTTCTGAGAGCTGGAAGCTGGCCTGGCCCTGGCCTCTTTCAGGAATAGAACATGTGAGGATGGTTGGCTTCACCACCTCCAAAGGGATCTCAGGAGGAGTAACCTCCCAATGGGGCAAGATTGCTCCCCATGACGGGCAACTCAGTGCATGGCAACAAGCGTATGCACTGCTGGGCAGCGATCTTGGCTGGAAAACTGGCTCGTGATTCTGACTGTGACTCTCCCTCCTACACTTTCCAAGCCAAGAGCCTCCCCCAGATTTCACATGCCTCCTGCATGGCACCTCTGTTCTCCTGCTGCCACCACCCAGACAGCCAGGCGTGAGGATTACTCTGAAACCCTGATGCTTGGCCATACCTGCCCCTATTTCTTTCTGAGGCTGCCATAATGAATCGCCACAGACCAGGTGGCTTGAAACAACAGAAAATGTATTCTTTCCCAGTCCTGGAGGCCAGAAATCCAAAATCAAGGTGTCATCAAAACTGCACTCCCTCTGGAGACGCTAAGGGAGGATTTATTGTTTGTCTCTCCCAGTTGCCAAACTCCTTGGCTTGGGGCCACATCTCTCTGCTCCATCTACACGTTGCTGCCCTGTCTTCTGTCTTCTTCTTTTCTGTCTCTTATAAAGACACATGTCATTAATATTTAAGGCCTACCCACACACTCCAGGATAATCTCAAGATCCTTAATTTAATCACATCTGCAAAGACCGTTTATCCAAAGAAGGTCACATTCCCAGATTCTGGGAATTTGGATGTAGACCTATCTTTTGGGGAGGTATCATGCAACCTACTGTACCTGTTAATGGAATGGTTTGTTACATGGATTAACACTAACTTGAGGCTTTTTAGGGTGAGCCTAGAGCATTTTCTCAAAAATAAAGATGTGGTGACACCTATTTTTAGCTATTTGACTTGGACAAGTAACTTACCCTCTTTGGGCCTCAGTTTCTTCACCTATAAAATGGGAACGATAATAGTACCTACCCATAGGCTTGTTATGAGGATTAAATGAGTTCATGTAAGTACGGTGCTTCGAGTGCTATCTGGCAATTAGCAGAGCACTCCATAAATATCAACCATTCTTATGGTGATTATCATCATGGCATCATAATCATCATTGGAACCTACCCCAGGCAATGAGGCTGTCCTAGACAACTCATTTAACATGTAGCACTGCACATTCTTCTTGTGTGCAGACTGTTTATGTTGACTTTTTGACCTAGTGAAAATCACTTGGAATTTGTTGCTGTGTGACCTTGGGCAAGTTCCTTAACCTCTCTGAGTCTGGTAGAACATTCCCTGGAAGGGCTGCTGAAAGATTAAATGTGGTCAGCCTCGTGACACATGTTCTGCATCAATCCACATTGGCTGAGCAGTGAGAAAGCAGCATGTTACAGTCTTGTCACTCCACGGATGTTGGTGGCATCTTTCTTCCCTGCCCGTATCTTTATGGCTACTTGGTTTTCCTCTGCTGTCAGCTCTCCCGGCCTCTATTAAATGGCCTGCACTTAGTTTTAGTCAATTTCCTCCCCTGAGTCTGATTTCTCTCCAGTTTCCAGCACAGATAAGGCTGTACATTTCAGACTGCCGCCCCAGAGCAGGATTTTTTTGCTGGCTTCTTTGGGGAGGATGTTTGTTAACACGGAATCAAACCTTAGCTGTTCTGTTAGGTAAAAGATTTCCAGGTAGATTCTCACTGTGTGTGTTTAAAACTCTTAGCTGTTCATTAAAATGCTGCCTCATTTCTCAGTGGTCTGTCAGAGTGGTCCGAACCAGATCACTAATTCTACGACAACCAGTGTTTCTATGACAATAACCACCCTGCCATAGCACTTACTCTGTGCCAGGCATTGTTGTAAGGACTTTACACTTAATCCTTGCATCCTAATGAGGAAGGTGCTGTTACAATCCACATTTTAGAAATGAGCAAACAAACAAGGCCCAAGAAACAAAAAGTGCTCAGTAACTTCTTGTCCAGTATCACCCAGTTTGTCAGTGGTGGAGCTGGGATTCAAACCCAGGCCCTCTTGAGTCCAGCAGCTCTGCTCTGAGCCACCACCCAGGACTGTCCCTCATTAAATGCCTGAATAATTTCTAAAAGTCAGAGTTCCATAAATGTTTATAGAATTAATTGAATATTGAATGGCTTTTCCTGTTAACAGAGGAATCTTAGTCAATCTTTGCTAATGGATTAGATTTTTTTTTTTTTTTTCAGCCCCTGGCTTGAAACAAGTGTAGATTTTTCTCTCATTGGTCTTCTAGTCCTGTATCTAGGATATAATGCCCTTGTCTTCTTGCCTGTGTATGGTATAAAAAGGATGGTCTTTCAAACCCAGATACTGTGTAACCTGGGCAAGTCACGTAACCTCTCTGAGCCTAACTTTTCAGGGGTTAATAACATTTAACACATTAAATGTGCTAATGTATGTAAAGTGCCAGGCATAATAACAGGTCCTGATACACAGTGACTTGAAAAATAAAATACAAAATACTTTGCATTTCTCTGAAGAAAGGTACCACGTAACTCGTAAGGTATGTTTTTACTATATTTGCCTTGCTCTGATCAATCTAGTGTCGGTGTCTCTATTATATTAATGTTTTAATGGTGATCACTCTAAGCAGTTATATATATTAAAATATTCTGGCCAAATGAAACGTTTATAAAGAAATGCTTTTAAAATTGAACCAGAAATAGATGAAGATAGTCGTCATTATTTTAAAAACAGAATAGTTTACCATTGAAATAGATCTCATTAAGGACCTATAATTGACATAAATTACTTCAGCTTCTGTTGTGCTCACGTCTTGATGGGAGCATTGAATACACTCATGTGCCTTCTATACAAGTAAGAATGGTATGGAATTGCCTCAACCATAGATTTGCCTTTTCCCCCCTGGGTGATACAGACTCATAACCTTCCAATCTTCATTTTTCTTATTTTCTCTTAGCTATGTAATGTGAGTAGGATGTATTACTATCTCCCGTTCACAGGATCCAATTAATTGAGGCCATAATAAATAAATAGATGAATGAATGAATGAACTGAACTAACAACCACTGTTATGAGCCAAGTGCTTACTCAGTGTCAAATGCTTTGTTTGGACTTTATTCAATCCAGGGGTTGAAGAACCACCTGCTCTGGAGTCAGATTCCTGGTCCTAAACTGTGTACTTGAGCAAATTACTTCCCTGTGCCTCAGGTTCCTCTCCTGTGGAATGGGATTAATAACATTGCCCTTCTTATAGAGTTGTTTTGAGGCTTAGATGATATATACATGCAAAGTCCACAGCATGCTGTCAGGCTATAAGCATTCAGTTACATTAATTGCTGTTAATTCCTTCAAGGACTCTGACAGAGGTACACCCCTGTTTTGTGGATGAGGAACTTGTGCTCAAAGCGCTGGGGGCTTGCTCAAGGTCACCTGTGCTTTGGTCAGGAGGTGTAGGCTAAAACCCAGGTCTGACTCCAGAGCCAAGGTTCACAAGCTACATCCTCGTGCGCCTCGGCTGGTCAACTCCTGTAATTTTGTCTGCACAGGAAAGACCTGTTCAATGATTACCTTTTTATATTGCTTTGATTTTTGAGCCATGTATCTCATTTGAGGAAGAGATCAGCCTGCAGTTAGGGCACCATATTGGTTTCCAATTGCTGCTGTAACAAACTGCTACAAAGTAGAGGCTGAAACAACACAAATGTATTATTTTACTGTTCTGGAGGTCAGGAGTCTGAAATGGGTCTCCTGGGGCTAGAATCAAGGTGTCCACAGAAATGAGTTCCTTCCAGAGGTTCCGGTAGAGAATCTGCCCCTTGCCTTTTTTAGCTATTAGATGCCTCCTGAATTTTTTGGCTTATGGCCACATCTCCTCAACTCTGCTTCCACTGTCACATCTCTTCTGACTCTGACTCGCTGCCTCCTTTTTTTTTTTTTTTTTCTGAGATGGAGTCTTACTCTGTCACCAGGCTGGAGTGCAGTGGCGCAATCTCGGCTCTCGGCTCTCTACAACTTCTGCCTCCCGGGTTCAAGCGATTCTCCTGCCCCAGCCTTCTAAGTAGCCGGGAACTACAGGCGTGTGCCACCATGCCCAGCTAATTTTTGTATTTTTAGTAGAGATGGAATTTCACCATGTTGGCCAGGATGGTCTCAATCTCCTGACCTTGTGATCGGCCTCCCAAAGTGCTGGGATTACAGGCATGAGCCACTGCACCCGGCCTCCCTGCCTCCTTTCCTAAGGATGCTTCAGCTCACTTGGGAAATCCAGGATAACCTCCCCATCTCAAGACCCTTCACTCTACCGCAGCTGCAAATTCTCCTTTTGCCGTGGAAGGTCACATTCACAGCTTCCAGGGATTAGGATGCGACCTTTTGGGCATGTGATTCTGCCTAGCACAGATGGCCAGTCTCATCGTGCCAGGGTGCTGGCACATTCTTCTTTCTAGAGGGGCTGCATGGTGCGGGCCCCATCCCAGGCCCTGCCCTTACTAGTCTGTGAGTCTAGGCTAAGCAGACATTTCATTTCTTTGCCCTTCTCCAACCTTCCCCCGACCCTGCCCCATTTCCTCCTTTCCTCATCTGAAGAATAGAGTGTTCAGTACCAGTTCTGCATGACTGTTGAAAGCACAAAATGAAGTAATGTGTGGAAAGTGCCTGGTCCTAATTGGCTCTCAAAAATGGGAGCCATTATTCTCGCAATGATTACTTTTCAATTATTTTTAATGCTCCTGTAACAACAAACAGAGCCCAGTGTCTTGGCCTGGTCAGAGGGAACAACGGTCTTAGCATGCAGGTCGAGGGGTCCCCATGGCCTCCAAAAAGCAGAAAAAAACAAAACCTGGTTCCAACTAGCCAGAACTGGACTCAGTTAGGAACAAAAGGGTTATTCAGCCGACCAGAGGATAGGTGAGGACCAGAAGGGGAAGGTGAGTGGAGATTAGCTTGTCAAACAGTATTTTCTTGTGAATGCTGCAGATCAAGGCAGTCGTTTGTGACAGCGTTTATATTAAAAGGGGCCCAAGATATTTATAGCCCCTATTGGAGCCTAGAGCCTAAATAGCAACTCTGTTTGATCAGCCTTTCACAGGTCATGTGATGTTTCTCCTTCAGGGTGTCCATTGGAAAGTGGGAGAAACCACTAGGAATTTGAGGGGAATAGAGCAGAGAGAGAGACGTAGGGAAATTTGGTTCATTTGCAGGTTCACGGAAGTTCAAATGTGGCATATAGCTGTGCGCAGCTTCCCCTCCTCCTTGGGTACCATGTTGCCATGACGGGTGGTTAGAGATTCAATGGCAGAGGGCTAGATGATTCTGTTTCCAAGGGGCCCTGCTTGCCTTCCGGCCTCACTTCATATCACCCTGTCCCTCAGTTGCTGTTCCAGCCTCCTGGCCCACAATCCTCAAACATGTCAAACAGGTTCCACCACAGGACTTGCGTATTTGCTGTTCCCACTCCTGGAACATACTTCCCTGAGATCTTTCTGTGGTTGGTGCCTTCTCATCAAGTCTAAGATGAAATACCACCTCCTTCGAGAGGCCTTCTCCACCCTTCCAGGCACTGCTCCTTGCATTGCCTTGTTTTATTGTCTTCATAGCACTTGTCACCATCAGAAGTGATCTTGCTCATTTATTCATCTGGTGTCTCTCTCATCACCTCTAGAATTTAACCTTACATTTAACTTTTATTGTTGGATATCCCTATTGACCTCTATTAGGGCCCAATGGAGAAAGAAAAATGTTCTAATAATATATTGTAAAGGTTTGCCTAGAAAGATGTGTCCTTCCCCAACATTTCCATTCTTTGAAAGAAAACGCCTTATTTGTGTGGTGTCTCTCTCACCACCTCTGGAATGGAACCTCTAAGGGAACAGGGACCTTGGCTCTTACTGACTGCCATAACCCCAGAGTGAGACATTGCCTAACACATGAAGGGCGTTTATGAAAATACTTGCTAACACGCTGCACTTATTATGGGCCACATCCTGTTCTAAATGTTTTGCATGATTTAATTCATTTAGTCCTCTCAACTCATCCATTGTACGGATGAGGAAATGGAGTCATAGGTTAATAAATGAAAGACATCAAATGAGTAGACTATTCAGGTATATTGGAGGTATTACAGAATTGATTCAGCAATTGTATCAGTTTTCCGTTGCCACAGTAATTCTGCATAACAAAACACCCTATTTCTTCCTGCTCGTTAAGGCCGCCAAGGAAGGGAAAGGACAAGGTTTTTGTTTTACTTCATGGTGGGGGAGATAAAAACTACATTTTATATTTTCAGAGAGTGACAATGAGCATTAATTGAGCATCTACTGTGCGTCAGGCTCTCTGTTACGTTTAGAATTAAACATTCAAAACAATCCTCAGGAGTATGGCATTGACCCCATTTCATTCAGTTTGTGAAACAGACTGAGAGGTAAAGTCACTTACTCTGGCTCACACAGTCTCAGGGCTATTTTAATTTCTCCTGCTCTAGCTCACACAGTCTTGCCGCTATTTTTATCTCTCCTGAGATTCTCCAGACAAAAGCTCTAGCTCATAAGAGGGCACCCAGGCTGTCGTTGGTACTCAGTAGACATTGGCTGAATGAAGGAGGAGGAAAGGCCATTAACTGACCTGTGAGGGTGGACTTTCCTATCTTCGTGGTACTTAGACGAGGAAACTGGAATTTAGAGAGATTCAGTCCAAGGTCACCTGGCCAGTAAATGATCAAGTCAAGATTCCAACCCAGAAAGTTCCAATTCCAGAAGCCAGTGCTTTCTGAGGGAGGTAGAATTTAGCAGTGAGGACTTCAGGACCCCAAATGCCTTCTCCACAGTTTAGAGCCCCCACCGGCCAGGAGAGAGGCGACGGGAGACCGAGGGCATATATGTTTGTCTGTAAACCCATTGGGAGGGTGCCCACTCAGGCCTGGAACCAATTCAGGCCCTGGAGCCTCCGTGTCCTGCTCCATTTCCCCCCGAGCCGCAGTCTTCCTTGAGCAGAACTCTGGAGTCAGATCTTCACCTTTTTCCTCCTCCCCATGTGTGGTTTGGGAAGGAGGAGTTGGGAATGGAGAGAGCCCTCATGCAAAGTCATTTGCAGATGAGACCTCAGCAGCTGGTGAGGGGGGCCAGGCCTGTGTGGATTTTGAGTGGGATTTGTGGCGTGAACATACTGGGGCTGCCGAGCCCCAGCTGCAGGGACAGCCGACACTATCACCTGCCCTGCAGAGAGCAGGCACCTTTCTTTCCCTTTTGGAAACTGCCATGTGTAACTCATGCAGTTTTTACATGAATTACATGTAATTCCTGTAAAAGATGCAATGGAGCCCTGCCCCATGGAAAATCCTAATTAGCTCCCCACAGGGCTACCAGGATCATGGCAGGCTCCTCACAGCCTCCCTGGCTCTTGTCAAAGGGTGGCAGCCCTGACTGTTCAGAGGAAGAGGCTTCCCCAAAACAAAACCCCTCCGGTTTGTTTTTGCTGGTGGTTTGTGTTTTTACTGCCCCAGGAATCAGGGTTATCTGCTGGACCACCTTATAATTCGCAAAGCCCCGCCAACTGGTCTGCTTTCATCAGAGTGACTGGAACGTCTGAGCATTCATTGACTCACCAAGCATCAACCGGACTCCTGCTGTGTGTGGGGGTTTTGTGCTAGGCCCCAGGGGTACCGCAGTGCATCAGGCTGTCTAATCCTTGTTCTCAAGGGGCATACTTTCTGGTGGAGAGGATGCAGGTGATAGCACATAGATAAATAAGATACAAGGTAGTGATAGCATACAGTAAAGAAAACAGAGTGAGCACATAGATAAATAAGATACAAGGTAGTGATAGCATGCAGTAAAGAAAACAGAGTGAGCACATAGATAAATAAGATACAAGGTAGTGATAGCATGCAGTAAAGAAAACAGGGTTAGCCAGTGGGTGTTGCTCTTAAGCCATGCTCTTGCCTCTCAACACCTGAGTGAGATGCAAATGCCATGGGACATCTCAGGGACATACTCAGGCAGAGAGAAGAGCAAGTGCAAAGGCACCACAGCAGAAGTAAGCCTGGTGGCTGGAAGAAGCCAACACAAAGGCTGTGCAGGGAAACTTTGATGAATGTGGGGATGGGGACGGACATGTGGCCAGGCAGGCAGGCAGGGGCCAATGTGCGGGGCCTGGTCAGACCACAGAAGTAAGGATGTTCTGCTAGGAAGCACCATTGCTTTTGCCTACTGGGCAGACGTGTGGAGCCTCCCACTGGTGTCCTGTCATTCGAGGGTTTATTTCTGCTTATTGGGTCAATGATTCAGCTCCTGCACCTGCTCCACGTGGGAAGGGAATGCTGTGCACTCAGTAAAGTCAGTTCTTCTCAATCCCTCCTCCTCTGGTATGTGCCCACCCAAACCACGTTTGAAATCATCAGGTCACCCTGACCTTTAACTTATACCACACTCCCCCGGGTTCTCACGTGCAAGCAAAGCGCGACTCGCCGGGCCCACATCTCTGAGTGCCCCTGCCCCCACGTTCCTGCTGTGAGTGGAGGGTTCAGGTGAAGAAGGCATAGATGTTAGGGGCAGACAGATCTTAGGTTTGAATCTCAGTCTTGCCACTTAATGGCTGTGTGGTCTTGGACAAGTCTCTGAAAGTCTCTGGACCTCAATAACCCTGGGGATAATAATATCTCCTTCAAAAGGTTCTTGTGAGGATGAATTGAGATAATAAATGAAGACATCTAGGGCAAGGCGAGTACTTGATTAGTTTAAAGGATTTCTCTTCTTGCAGTCTCTTACCAGCCTGTTGTGGAGTACCTGGAAGGAAAGGTACACTTCTCTAGTAACACATCTCTGGGTGGCAATGAGTAGGGTTGGGCCATCTAATGACTTTGTAATGTGCAACTTCATGCATTACCATCTAAATGATAGGATACATCTAAATAGATCATCAATAAAAAGGAATGCAGTACTGATGCATGCTACAACATGGATGAACCTCAAAAACATTATGCTAAGTGAAAGAAACCACTCACAAAAGACCACATATGATATGATTCTATTAATGTGAAATTTCCAGAATGCATAAATCTATAGAGACAGAAACTAGATTAGTGGTTGCATAGGGCTTAGAAAGGGTGTAGACAGAATCTTTTGGGGATGATAAATATATTCTAAAATTAGATTACGGTGATGATTGCATAACTCTGTAAATACACGAAAAACCACTAAATCGTGCATTTTAAATGGATGAATTTTATGGTATGTAAATTATATCTCAAGCTGCTTTTTTTTTTTTTTTTTTTTTGAGACGGAGTCTCGCTTTGTTGCCCAGGCTCAAGCTGCTTTTTTAAAAAGAGATATTGTTTCATTACTTTCAGAAATAATACAAAGATTAAAATGACGTGCTAAACCTGGGCAACATGACAAAACACCTTCTCTACAAAAAAAAAAAAAAAATTAACCAGGTATGGTAGCATGCACCTGTAGTCCCAGCTGCTACTTGGGAGGCAGTTGAGGTCTGTTTTTCAGTCTGATAGGTCTAGAAACATTAATATACTTCTTTTTTCTTTTTGTTTTGATTTTTTAGAAAAGAAACTGACATAATATTTTGACAAATGCTGAAATAATATAATGTGGGATTGGGCTCTACTGGAAGTCTATATGTTGTACAGCAACCGGGAACAGCAAATTCCATCAGAGTGGGACAAAGTGAGGGAGCAAGAGTATGGGGAAAGTTTTCTAAAGGAGGTTGCCTCTGAGCATGCCGTTGAGGAGTAAAGGTGTTCATCTGTCTGGCCAACTGCCACAATCTGGGTAGAAGCAGCAGCATAAAAAAAAAAAAAGATCAATAATATTCTGTAAGCTTTGAGCTGCCTGAAGAAACAGCAGCAGCATTTGTTATGGTTGTATTTTAGTTGTGTCCTTGGTGACAAGAAACCCTCCCTGGCCACCGCACACAAGTGGGTCATTGATATCAGTTAACTCCTGGTTACCCCAGTTTTGGTAACACCTGTAATGTCTTGGCCTGGATCTTGGTAGTGAAAGATTTCATCTCTGGTGTTTAGGGTCTTCTTTTTCACCAAACTGACATTGAGCGAATCTGAGACAGACTAGAGATAGCAATGGTGTCCTCCATATGGTACAAGGATTTCACCTGTATGATGTGTTTCTCCCGTGAAACCATTTCATTGGGAAATAAATTCTGTTCCGTGGCAACCGATGTTCAATCACAGTGACAGCAGCATAGCCCAGCAGAAAGCACTGAGAATCAGATTCCAGATTTCAACACTGCTCCTAGCCCTAATGAGCCAGCTACCGTAACTGTAGTCACCGATCACCGAGTACCAACCCTGTGCCCAGCCCCGCCTGACTCTCTGTCCTTCTTCTCCAAACTTAGGTCTAATAGGGGTAAACTGTACTCACCTTCACGGGAGTGTTATGCATTCAAAGACAAAAGTGAATCCACTTTAAAAGATGTGCAAACCTCAAAAGGGAAACTAACCTTTGGCAAGAAGGAAGAAAGTGTTGAGATGGCAGAAGGGGGCGGGGTCTTGAGCAGGAGGAGGAATGGGGTTGATTGGGCAGGGGGAGAATGTCATCAATAGACAGGGTTTGACGCTTTCGGGCCTAGTACCCACCTGCTCAGCGCGAAACAATCCAACAGTCAGACAAAACCATGGCAGAGGCTTCAGCAAAGCTGGACGCATGCTAGCTCCCCACCCCAAAACAGAGAGGGAGGGAAAGAGAAATTGTTTATATTTATAAAAATCATCAATGTAGTCATCATAGGACCAGTCAGAAATGAGGCTGGGCTTATACTTACTTTCTGGTTTCACCTTATTTTCACTTCGAATCACATTTTGGAGGTGGCCCTGTGGTTTTGTTAGGGTTTCAGACCTCTAAAGGCCTAAATCCAGCTGTGGCTACACTGAACAATTTTCCTGTAATGGCTGGGAGCAACTTTGTGGGGTTGAAATACAGCGTTCAGAAATATGGATAGATTTTCCCAGGAAATAGTAAGGTACGAGATTCCCCTTTCAGCCACCCCAGAACTGTTCACTCTCCTGGGGTGGATCTTTGATTTGCCAACACCAGATTACCCACCCCCATGGAAAATTTTTAAAAATCATGATTTGAACATTTTTCTTTGACATTTGAATTGTATCCATTGTTACATCCCTTGGGCGCAGTGCTGGGCAGTGAGTAGATGCCAAGAACATCTACCAGGATGAATGAAGGAATCTGTTGGGGAGTAAATGAATGTGTGAGTGAACGCATGCATTCACATCTATGGGAAAATTCACTATGATTGGATTCAGCTCTGAACTCAGTTCCATCATGCTAGCATCTGTTAGCCAAGTAACCTAAGCTGGAGAGGCCTGGAGTCCTACCAATTCAGTGGATTAGAAGGGCAGAGAGGTGAAAGAAAGTTCCCTCAATGCTTAGCACTTGACTGTAAGTGCACACTGCTGGCAGAACAGTCAGCAGTGGAAATGAGGGAAGAGCGAGGAGATGCAGTAGAACTAGACGTGGGGCAGAGCCCCAGATCCCCACGATGGTGGCATTATTTATGAGTAAGGACTCTTCTTGCAAAACTGTGCGTAGACACATGGGTGTGGCTCTTCTCCTAAAGGATTGACTTTCCTTTCCTCCTTTCTTGAAGGATTACACAATAAATAGGAATTGGTACAAAATGTGGATGGATGGATGGATGGATGGATGGGGGGTGGATGGATGGATGGATGGATGGATGGATGGATGGATGGATAGATGGGTGGATGGATGGATGGATGGATAGATGGGTGAATGGATGGATGGATAGATGAGTGGGTGAGTGGATGGATAGATGGACAGATAGGTGGATGGATGAGAGGACATCTACATAGGGTGGTGAAAAGAGCATTGGCCTTGAATAGCAGAGCTACTCAGCCTCTTTGAGACTAACTCTGTCATCTGTAAGAAGGGGATAATACACCCTGACCCTCCCTGGCTCCAAAGGCTATTAGAAAGCTCAGACTGAAAGCCAAGACACCTTTGTTTGGTTTGGTTTGGTTTGGTTAGGTTTGGTTAGAGACGGAGTCTCACTCTGTTACACAGGTTGGAGTGCAGTGGCGCGTCAGCTCACTGCAACCTCTGCCTCCCAGGTTCAAGTGATTCTCCTGCCTCAGCTTTACAAATAGCTGGGATTACAGGCATGCGCCACCATGCCTGGCTAATTTTTTGTATTTGTAGTAGAGACAGAGTTTTACCATGTTGGCCAGTCTAGTCTCGAACTCCTGACCTCAAGTGGTCTGCCCGCCTCGGCCTCCCAAAGTGCTGGGATTACAGGCGTGAGCCACTACCACACCCAGCCCCAAAACACCTTTGTTCAGTCAAGGTGCTCTGCAGCTATAAGGAATTATTTTCTTTGTAACCTCTTCCCTCCAAAGACTGCCTCTAATCCCCCATGCTGCAAATATATTATGATTAAAGTGCAAGAGTAAGTCAAAATCTTAGTAAACTCTATGATCACTTTGGCATTCCTCCAACAAACTCTGCATGGATTTTTCCTCCTCTCAGCTCCCAAGTAATTTTTCTTACATTGGAGGTTGCCAAGATTTTATGGCTATTTGGTTATCTTATCCATCCAGATGGTTAGCATTAATTTATGCTGAAATAAATCTGTAAAACCTCATCTGTCTCATTGCTCCAGAAGCATTAGGTGTAAGGCCTAAAAAAATCTTAATATATAGCCTCCTGAGAGGGCTGAAGTGCGATGTTACTGCATGCTTTTTATTTAATTTGGCTTGAAATTCTGCTTTTCTATCCCTTGATATTTATATATAAGCAAATTAGGTTGTTTGGTATAAGAAACCCAAACTTATTTTATGACTTTTAATACAGATGCTCGTCTCAAGTTACTTGGGTGCTTTTTATTGAGAAAAGTTATGCCGTGATGTATTACCCAATGATAAATTTTGAACACCTTTTCTCCATTTTTAAATATTCATCATTAAGACATAATGTATGGTTAGTGACCAGGGATTCAAATACTCATTAAATGTGTGACCTCAGGCAAGTCTCTCAGCCTAGTTGAGCTCCATTTCCATCACCTAGATGAACACTTGCCTGCAGGACTACTGTGAGGATTAAATGTTTAATGTATGTAGGATGCTTAGCACATAATAGCACTTAATAAATGCTATTAGGGACTATTCTTGTTATGGTCGAGCTGGTGAAGGATTTTGTGTGAGAGATTGTGTCTGGACTTTCATCTGGAGCAAGTTAGGTCAAAATAACTGCTCCTGGCACTGCTGGTGCTGAACGTGTGTTCTCTGCCTATTCACTTGCTGAGACATGAATTATTAATATTTTATGCCATTACTCTGGTGCTATTTGGGGACTTCTCTGGCAGACTCTGGTGTTTTCTGATGGTTCCAGAAATTCATGCAAAACATTTCTGTAGGCTGGGCACAGTGGCTTACACCAATAATCACAACACTTTAGGAGTTCAAAGTGGGAGGACCACTTGAGGCCAGGAGTTTGAGACCAGCCTGGGCAGCCTTAGTGAGACCCCCATCTCTACAAAAACATTTTTAAAAAATTAGCTGGGCATGGTGGTGCATACCTGTAGTCCTAGCTACTCGGAAGGCTGAGGCAGGAGAATTGCTTGAGCCCGAGTTTGGAGGCTATAGTGAACCGTGGTCCCACCACTGCACTTCAACCTGAGCACAAAGGGAGAACTCATCTCTTAAAAAAAAAAAAAAGACAACATAGTGATTCATAAGGTTGACCTGACTTTTCCTAAGAGTCTAATGGATAGCTGCTCAGCCGCTGATCCAGCACTTGGCTAACTGACTCCAGGTTCCAGAATGTGGGACAGCTGTGCTCTGAGAGACAGTCCTCTGCTCACTCAGGTGCAGATGACACTAAAGACTAGAAAGTTTGTTGATGATTGCTGGAATAAAGGATGAGAAACTGGAATCTGGTACTAGGCCCACACAAATTCAGTTACTATGTGTCACTTCCTGTTGGCTATTTATTTAAAATTATAGGACTTCTGGACAAGATTTGCAACTGTGGCTGCTACTGTATCAAAAGTTAAACTGCTAAGTAGAGCCTTTAGTTTGTTGTTGTTCTGGTTTATTTTATTTATTTGTTTTGTTTGTTTGTTTAGAGACGGAGTTTCGTTCTTGTTGCCCAGGCTGGAGTGCAGTGGCGTGATCTCGCCTCACTGTAACCTCCGCCTCCCAGGCGCAAGCAATTCTCCTGCCTCAGCCTCCCAAGTAGCTGGTACTACAGGCGCTCACCACCATGCCTGGCTAATTTTTTTGTATTTAGTAGAGACAGGGTTTCACCATGTTGGTCAGGCTGGTCTCAAACTCCCAACCTCAGGTGATCCACCCACCTCAGCCTCCCAAAGTGCTGGGATTACAGGCATGAGCCATCACACCTGGCCATTCTTGTTTATTTTTGTTGTAAGATGGTATATTTTGAATCAGTTTGCATCTCTCTCTCTACAGGGATTGGTTTGAGCATTGTGCAGGTCCCAACTGCCAAGGCTCGTGGTCCTTCTGTATAGATGCCACAAACCTGCAGTTAACACAGCAACCTTTCTGGCCTTGCCAAGTGCTAAGAGTGGTTGCAATAGGGCCTACGATTCAGAAGTGCTTTGGGCAGTCCACAGGGCCCATGTCCCTCACCAGCACTTCTGGAACTATTTTGTTTTTTTAGCATCCAAGTGCTTTATACCTTGTTCTCATTTGGGTGGTCAAGCCAAGGGTTGTTGACTGAATTCATAAAAGCACCTTACACATCAGAGACACCAAGTAAATGTGTATAAATCCTGGACAATACGGCAGTAGTGATGGTTAATAACAATGGTTCTCATTTATTGAGCACTTACTGTGTACCACACACCATGCAAAGCTCTTTACCCGAATTATCTCATCTCACCCTCCAACCACCACATTAGGTAGATGCTGCACTAGCCCTGATTTTACAGATGAAGAAATAGGCCAAAGAGCTTAAGAATTTGCCCATAGTCATAGCCGGGAAGCCGGAGGCAAGGATTTGATCCCAGGGTAGTCTTTAGACGAAGACCTGGGCAGTGAGGAGGTACTTCCCAAAGACCGGGGCAGTGAGGAGGTTCTGGGAAGTAAAGAGGTACTACGAGTTGAAATGGAAAGATAGATGTCAAGGCCAATTTAGCTCAAGATTCTTTTTTAAAGAAATGGCCTTTCCTGCCTAGAATGATCCTATTTCAAACAGCGCCCCCCGCCCCCCCCCCAAATTTTTTTTTTTTTTCTTTTGCAGCTTTGGATTTTAGTAACACCAACAATATTTCCTGGAGAAATACTCCAAATGCAGTCTTCTGGTACGCGGGAAGCTGTTTTCATACCATACCAGCATTTCACAGTTGAATGTCGTTGGGTGAGGGTGGCGGTTGTTATTCTGTATTTCCTGCTCTCAGCCAGTGTGTGGTTCACACTTGAATTTGGCAACAGTGTGATTGTGTTTTCTGTGCATCACTTCCCTGCATGGCATCAGATGGGCCTTCTGATTCTCAGAAAACACAAAGATGTGGTCATTTGTGTGGCCGGAGATTGGTATCCCTGCGTGCGCTTAAAGAACCCCAGGCTGTTGCAGCAGAGGGAAACAATAGGGACCATTTTCAAATGGGATGCCAGTGTTCAGGTGACTGTGGTTGTGGGATTTTAACCCTGGATGAATAGCTTGCTGTTAGAAAGGATGGGTACCGACAGATTCATGGAGCTCTTGTCCTGATCCTTGATCACAAGTGCTTTCCGTGTAGATTGACAAGTTGAATATTCACAGCAACCCTGTGTAGTGGGTTTCACTCCATCCATTTTATAGATGGGAAAACTGAGGCAAGGAGAAGTAACTCACCACTAGTCCCTGAGCCAGTAGGTAGTAAAATGAGATGTGGCCCCAGGTAGCAAGGCTCAAGAGCCCCTGAGTCTATGTATTGAACTATAGGGCTAGACTGACGTTTTGGGAAGTCTTCTGAATAAATTGCTTCTTCCTCTCACTTGTTTTGCTAGAAACATAATGTTAAAACATCAACCTGAAACGTGTATTTAAAAACCTGTAAAATATTCTCAAGATAATCTTCAGAAATATGTGACAAATAAAATGTTAAGGATCCTTAAGGATGTTCACACAGGTGTTCTTTCTAATAACAAAAAATTGGAACTAGACAGTAACCAAAGATAGGGGTGTGGTTAAGTATATCCTGTCACAGCCATATAAGGAAAATGTATAGAGCCCTTAAGATGATGTTGTAGCATGAAGTTTATGGGCATGGGAAGATGTCAGTTAAAAGCCATCGCTACTGGGCATGGTGGTGAACCTGCAGTCCCAGCTCCTTGGGAGGTTGAGGCAGGAGGATGGCTTGAACCCATGAGTTTGAGACCAGCCTGGGCAAGAAGGGGCGAGAAGGAGCAAGAGGAGGAGGAGGAGGAGGTGAACGAGACAAGCTATTGTTAAAGAAAAACAGTAGGTTTTTAATATAAGTATTATATGATACAATTATTGGTATATACACACATTCATGAAAGAACATTTCTAGGACAAATGTCAAAATATTAACAGTATTTCCCTTGGGTGTAAGGGTCTATTGTGATGTAGACTTCATTCTTTTGTAACTTTCTCATTTTCCTTCCAAGCTGCCTGCAATGAGTAAGGATTAGGAAAAGAAATTTTTAAGACCAAAATAAACCTTGGCCTCAGCCAGAATCCCTTCCTACCCAACCTGAAACCTCAGGGCCATAAATCGCCCGCTGCCTCCTTGGGTGGACATGCTTGCTTCCCATAGAAATACAATGGAAGCTTTTTCCATTGCCAAGGGTAGGCCCAATGGCTGTTCTATCCCATAGCAAGCAGATGCCTGAGACCCTCGTTTGTGTGTTATGCTCTGTTGAAGATGGGGCATGACTTACCTCCCAGCAGCTGTGAGGCTGAGACGAGGTGAGCAAGTCCTTTTGAATTCTCTTTCATGCATTCATTCAGCAACCTTTTATCGCGCACCTACTATAATTACGTGATTAATCATTGTAACTACCTTTATGTGATTCTTCTCCTTGCCTGGCACTGTGGTAGGTGCTGCCTTATACCAGTCAGTGCCCAAGGCAGCTAGCATACCTGTCTGAAGTTAGAGACAGGGTGGGGAAGACAGCTGTCCTTTAACATCGGAGAGGTTTGGACTGTCCTGGGAGAGACAGAGCCCTGTGAAGACCATTATGGGAAAATAGAGCCCAACACAGGCATTATCTGCTTAACTGGACAGAAAAGCCCAGTTCCGTCTCTCCTTCCCCCTCCCAATACTGTCCCCAGCTCTGCCCCCCCGGATGCTCTTCCCCATTCCCCTCTGCTGTGGTCTCTCCCCCTGCCTCTTCCCTTTCCTCTTTCACAAAATGTCCACGCATATTTTTTTACTTAAAACCACTACGCAGAAATCATAATTTAAAACTGGGTCGATTCAACCCAAAGAGGATTTTGCGTGACATTCTCAAGAGTATTTTCAATTTGTCTAATATCAATTGTCTCCCCATTTAGGTGGACTCAGACTCTGGTGACGAAGGTGAAGATTTAAAAATAAATTATTCCCATGTAGCCACAGGAAATCAATTGAGCAGAGAAAGGATTGAGCCGAGCAAGTGAGATTTAGTTTTCATTAAAATAACACAGTGCCTATAAATAAGGTGAGAATCCAGTTAATAGCTTTCTATTAAAGTGGAGTTGACGGAAAGAATTGCACTGCAAGGATTTTGTATGGGGACTCCGTGAGGATTTAAACATTCCCTTCCTGTCCCTGGGTCTCTGTACATTTTGAAGGTTGAATCATTTCATTTGTATTTCTCTTTTCAATTTGCTAAAAACTATTCTTAAAGTTGCATCCATTTGTTACTTCTTGGTGGGCAGGAATAGAAGTAGATTTCTGATCCCCTCTCATATGAAAAATGGATGCATTAGATCCAACATCTGAGGTCTTCTCTGGTCGGTCGTAAAACAGTAACAAACAGGCTGTTTGAAAAGAGATACGAGACTGGGCGCATTGGCTCATGCCTGTAACCCCAGCACTTTGGGAGGCTGAGGAGGGTGGATCGCTTGAACCCAGGAGTTCCAGACCGGCCTGGGCAACATGGTGAAACCCCATCTCTACATAAATAAAAAAAATACAAAAATTAGCTGGGCATAGGGGCATACACTTGTGGTCCCAGCTACTGGGAAGGCTGAGGTGGGAGGATCACCTGAGCCTGGGAGGTTAAGGATGCAGTGAGCCAGGATTGTACCACTGCACTCCAGCCTGGGCAGCAGAGTGAGACCCTGTCTCCAAAAATAAAAATAAAATAAAAGAGATATGAGTAAGAAAATAAAAACAGAGTGATCGGGGAATGTCAGACCAAAACAAGATTTTCACAAGTGCAGCTTACTCACTGTAGTTACTGCATGTCAGAATCATCTTTGGCCAGCATCAAAGAGTGGTCTTTTCTTGCCTGAAAGAATCCATTACTGACTATGTTGAAAAAATTAGGTAATGTATAGACTCCTGCCATCTTCTTTCCTCCCAACTCTCACCAGGTCTGGGGTCAAAGATGTGGGTTCTAGCCACAGTCCTGTCCTTGAAGAATAGATGGCCTTAGACAGGTGTCCAGGTCCTCAGTTTCTCTGCTAAGAAAATGTGCCAGTGCCCAACGAGGCACGGGAAGGGTTGATTGGCTCAGCTCGTTCTGAACCTCCTTTCAGCTCTGGATGTGCCACAAGGATGTGATGTTCTGTGTCCTGTTGTCTTTCACCAGGGAAGGGCGCCTAGAGAGAGCATCAGGTGGGTGCTGAAGTGAGAGTTGGACTTTCAGCTGATCCACTGTTAGATGAGCACAAGCCAGCACTCCCCAAAGCATGCTACCCACATCAACCATTTTTCTCTTCATGGTGATATGTCTATTTTAAAGAATACTGGGTGGGGCGGAGGCGGGGGACAAAAAAACAGGCACATTAGAGGCACAATTTTTTTTGTCACAGAGTCTCACTCTGTCACCAGGCTGGAGTGCAGTGGTGTGATCTCGGCTCACTGCAACCTCCGACTCCCTGGTTCAAGCGATTCTCCTGCCTCAGCCTCCCGAGTAGCTGGGATTACAGGCACGCACCACCAACACCTAGCTAATTTTTTTTTTTTTTTTTTTTGGTAGAGATGGGGTTCCACCATGTTGGCCAGGATGGTCTCAATCTTGACCTCGTGATCTGCCCGCCTCGGCCTCCCAAAGTGCTAGGATTACAGGCATGAGCCACCGCCCCCAGCCTAGAGGCACAATTTAACACAGGTGTTGTCACCTAAGGGCAGGACAAGGGACACCAGGCTTTGGCAACCAGCCTCATGCAGACCAGATGAATTCTGAGTGTGTGGCTTGGTACTTGGATGTGTGACAATGTGGTGAGTGACTGCTGTTCAGGAAGTCACTGCCTCAGAGAAACGCTTTCTCTCCTAAGCTGCAGATTCTCTGCAGAGCAGTGCCACACCGCAGACCAGACCTCAGCGTGTCTCCTTGTTTTGACTTTATCATCACTTTTAAATACATACAAGGTCTTTGAATATTGAGAGCAAGATGATGAAGTCATTCAAGGATTGCATTTCTTCCTGAATGGAGGACCTGGTTCCAGGCACAGCAACTTCCCCAAAAGCAGCTCCTGTTCACTGTCTCTGCAATTTCACCCACGGAGTGAACCTTGGTCCGTAGTCCTCAGAGCGTGCAGCCAACGAGCACAGCTGCTCTGACGCATGCAGTGCTCCCTGGGCAGCTCGTACCCGCTCTGAAGTCAGGCATTGTCCATCCAGACAATGTGTGTGACTGCCTACCACGTTCAAGACATTGCATTAGGAACCAGGGATTCGGCATGACCAACAAAAGTAGCTAACACTTTCATAGCATTTGCAATTTGCCAAGTGATGTTTTCAGTGTTTTGCATGTATTAATCCACTGAAGCCTTACAAACCTCTGAGGGAAACTGTTATTATTTTACAGAGGAGAGAATTGAGACACAGAGGTTAAATAACTTACTCTATTAGCCTGCTCTGACTGGCATAATAAAACATCACAGACTGGCTGACTTAAACCAGGGGTCCCCAACCCTGCTGGCCACAGACCCATACCAGTCCTTGGCCTTTTAGGAACCAGGCTCCACAGCAGGAGGTGAGTGGCAGGTGAGCGCGCATTACTGCCTGAGCTCCACCTCCTGTCATATCGGTGGCCACATTAGATTCTCACAGGAGCACAAACCCTATTGTGAATTGCATACATGAGGGATCTAGGTTGTGGGCTCCTTACGAGAATCTAATGCCTGGTGATCTGAGGTGGAACAGTTTCATCCTGAAACCATCCAACCCCCCCCCCCCCCCCCCCCCCCCTTAAAAAAAAACTGTCTTCCATGAAACCAGTCCCTGGTACCAGAAAGGCTGCGACTGCTGACTTAAACCACAGAAATTTATTGTCTCACTGTCCTGGAGGCTGGAAGTCCAAGATCAAGGTGGCCGCAGGTTGGTTTCTCCAGAGGCTTCTCTCCTTGACTTGCAGATGACTGTCTTCTTGCTGCTTCCTCACTTGGTCTTTCCTCCCTACACACACATATCTGATATCTCAATTTCCTCTTCTTATAAGGACATCAGTCAGATTGGATTAGGCCCCACTCACCAAAGAATTCATTGTACCTTAATTACCTCTTTCCAAATCTTATCTCCAAATACAGTTACATTCTGAAGTGCTGGGGGCTAAGACTTCAACATATAAATTTGAAGGGGTCACAGATCAGCACAACACAGCCAGTGTGACACCACTGAAAAATGGAGGGCTGAGATTGGAACCCAGAGCGCATGCTCTTAAGCTACTATGCCCTACCTAGGGTGGCAGTACTATATAATTTATCCTCCAAACTGGGACACTTTGAGAAGGAAGGATCGTTGTTAATATTTGTGCTGGGTCAGCAGGCATAAGATGAGGCTGTCTCAGGCACACCAGGATGTGTGGTCACTTAAATTATACAACTTCTTAACTCTGGCAGAATGGTGCCTGCCCTCATGGAGTCTACAGTCCACTGGGTGGGAGACAAGAAACTGGCAATGGTAATGCAGCATGCCAAGTGTCAGGACATGGGGGTTTCAGGGGACCATGAGAAGATGGGAACACAGAGAAGGGCCCCTGATTTGGTCTTTGGGGGTCAGGGAGGGCTTCCTGGAGGAGGCGACAACTAAGATGAGATTGATGGGTAAGCAGGAGTTAGCCAAAGTGAAGTACATTGTGGTGAGAGCTGAGATGGAATGGATACCAAGGACTCAGTCTAGAGATGAGGCCTCTGGGCTTGGGCACACCCCTACTCTCTGGGAGCGCTTATATAAAATGAGTTATATTTTACATCAAGGATCTGTAACTTTTTCCTAAAGAGCCAGATAGCAAATATTTTAGATTCTGTCGGCCAAGAGGCAATATCAAGGATATTACATAGGAACTTGTATAGTTACTTAAAACATAACCATTTAAAAATATGAAAATTATTCTTAGCTCCAGGACCATATTAAAACAGGCAGCTAATTGGACTTGACCTGCACATTTATATCAAAAGTTATGGTCTTGCCCAGCTTTATGGCATATCTGTTCATCAGAAAGCTTTGCCAGGTATTGTATAGACCGTGGGGCAGGGGGTAGCTTGTATCGTGGACATACCTGTGTCAAAAGCCCCCAAAATCCCAGCAAAAACACATATTCAAACCTACCTCCACTATCCAGCCACAGTCCAGCCCCAGCCAAGCCACTTAACCTCTCTGAATCTGTTTCCTGACCCTGTGGAATGTGGGTAATAGCACTGCTTCTCAGGGCTGCTGTTAGTTGCCTTCCCATTCCTCTTACTCAGCATTCATCAAACACTTATCCTGCACTGGGCACTGCACCAGGCCCCGGAGTTCAAAGGTGGCCAAGATGCCACTTTTGAAGAAAATGTTTTTTGAATGTGTTTTTTGGTTTGGTTTTGTTTTTGTGGTCATTTTCTTGAAAAACCTGGGTGTGGTCAGGAGCACAGCCCCCATTTTGATGCTGCATTAGTGGAGGGAATGAGTTTAATGAAGCGGGTGACTTCACCTGGGTCGCCTGCCAGGATTCTATCTGGGGTCACAGTTACTTCAATAAAGTGAAACGGGAACGAGGCAGAGGGGACGTGGGCCTTTGTGAGAACGAACGATGGAATCTCTTTGAACTCCTGAGATAAAAAGGCCGAGCTGTCACTGGAGCTGTTCGTGATGGGGGAGTGATTAAAGCCCATTGGAGTTTCCTGCCTTCTTGTGGCATCAGTACTTTCTGCCTGCTCTGTGTGCGGAACCAGAGCAGCTCCGAGTCCTGAGCTTTGACGTGGGAATCAGATTTCCCTGGACCTGAGTCAGATTCTGGGCCCCAAGGGGGAGGTCAGTGGCTCCCATTTGGCCAAGGGGGTTCCCACCGGACCCTTTGCTGGATGGAAAACACAGCAGCCAAAAAGGATCTGTTGGTCCTTGAGTCAGCTGTTGAGAAATGGAGGCTCAAGGGACACTGGGGGGTTCTCCAGAACTTGACACCCTGCCTTCAGATCCTGGCATCGTCATTTGCCAGGAACACGTGTGGCCTTTCACAAGCAACAGGATTTCTTTGAGCCTCAGCTGTCCCATCTGTGAGATGGACATGGTGTTTCCTGTCCAGCTGGCTTGCCCTGAGACTAAATTTGTAAATTGCCAACATTCCTCAAATGCTCCTTATGTGCCAGCCATTGTGGGGAGGGCATCAGCTCAGCCCCCTCCATAGCCTGATAGTTTGAAGGCACTGAGGTAGAGGTTTTGTGTCTGTTCCCGGAATTAGGCAGTTTGGTTCCAGAATCAACATCGTTAACCATTGGATGACACTGTCTGTGAAGAGAAAGAAAACTCATGAAAACACAGTTCACAACACAATGACTGTGTGTGTGTGTGTGTATGTGTGTGTTTGTCCTTGTGGTTTGCTTATTGAACAAGCATTTCCTGAGCACCTACTTTGTGCAAAGCCCTGGAAGCATGAAGATGACTAAGGCACAGTTCCTGGCTGCAAGCGGGGAGCTTCCAGACATTTCTGTCTTACCTCAGAGCTAGTGATAAGTATAGGTTCCCTCACTCTCACTTCCACCCAGCATGTGCCTTAGCTTACAATTGATAGATTTTTTTTTTATTCTGTGACCACAGAGCTCTTTGGCAGAAATGGGGGCGGGGGAAATCCGTTACCCAGAAGTGGCCCCAGCTCCCCCATCACAACCCTCCTTTCTTGTGGGTAGCTGGCATTGCCACGTACAGAGTAACTTGGATGTGACGCTTCACGGTGAAGTCACGCTCCTGGCCAGCTGGGAACGGTGGGGCAGCCCTGGAGGAGCCAACCCGATGAATAACGTTATTGGAGGCGTCCATATAAAGAGGACCTTGTGTAAATAAATGATGTGACACTCCCACCCCCGCTTTGGCAGGGCTGCAGGGCTGAGAAAGGGAAGCACAGGAAATGTGTTTATTTTGCCTTTGCTGAGCAGTCGTTCTGAGTGTACACAATGCAACGTTAAACCCCAGGGGAGCCTCCTAGGTATGTTAACTCGCCATCTGCATGCTCCCTTTGCTGTGCAAAGAGCACAGAAATGGTTTCCAAGCCTTCTGTTTGGCTCCCACCCACCCTACCTTTTTTCTTTTTTCCTTTTGTCTACTTGGGAAATTTTTGAAGATAAAGTGCAGCAGATGATATAATAAACACTTTTTACTCACCATCCTGAATTCACAAATGTAACATTGTGGCATATTTGCTTCAGATCTTTTATAGATCTGCCTATATAATAGAAATAAACCATCAGGGTCAGGCACCGTGGCTCACGCCTGTAATCGCAGCACTTTGGGAGGCCGAGGCAGGATTGAATATTGTCTTTAATTCCAACTTTGCTAGTTAAAAACCAGGCTTTTCCTAATCAATATGAATTAGGGAAGCGTCTTCACTGGCTATCTGGCCAGTCTCTAAGAAGGCACAATAAATGACTCGGCTGCATTTTCTCAGCTCACCGCTTCCAAAATGACTAGTTGCATTAGAATACCCTGGAATGCTGGTTAAAATACAAATTCTCGGGCCTCACCCTAGATCTAATGAATCAAATCTTTGGGTGGGGGCTGGAAAGCTGTATTTTTGTACATGCTCCCCATGTGATTCTAATACATCGTGAGATTGAGAACTGTACATACAGATCTGTGCTTTCCAATATGGTAGGGAGCTCATGGGTGGTGATTGAGGTCTTGAAATTTTGCCAGTCCGAACTGAGATGTGCCATAAGTGTAAAATACAGATTTCAAAGAGTACAAAGAAAGTAAAATGTCTCTTTCATTAATATTTGTTAAATATTAATTACATGTTAAAATGATATTTTGGATCTATTGAGTGAAATAAATGATTAGAATTTATTCCACCTGCCTCTTTTTGCTTTCAAAGGTGGCTGCTAGAACATTTTAGATTGTAAGCGTGGCCCGCATGATATCTCCCTCTATGGGACAGCACTGGTCTCAGTTGTGGGTCACGGAGAACGTGGTGCTTCTCTCCTGGTGGCTTTCAGGTAGTTGGTGCTCACTGAATATCTGTTGAGTGGACACATGGGTGAATGAGGTTGATGTGTAACACATGGTTTCCACTTACCTACTACGGGACCTAGACAAGCTGTTCCACTTCTCTTATATCTGTAATATAAGCAGAGTAACTGGAGCCCTTTTGTTCACCTGCAGTTGGATCTCAGTGATTTGGGGAAGGATCTTGGGCCTCCACTTGCAGTGACTACAGTGCTCCATCAGCAGGGGCGGGAAATGATGCTGCCTCCAGCTTGCAAGTGATGAGGCCAGCGCCTCCTGGGAGCCCTCGATAATTTTATCTTCTTTTGCCATCCTTCCCCAAATCTCTCGGTTCCACCCAAAACTAGGAATAGTCCTGCCCACTGTGGCAAGCTGTGGTGCCCATCTTTCTTACAGCTGTCCCCACAGGACTACTATAATTATTCACTTTTATCCCATTGCCTGTAATTCATGACTCAACTCTAGAAATACCAGATTAAACATTTTCTTTTACATTTAAAACACTGGCTGTATTCAAATACTACCCATCTGGTTTTTTAAAAATCAGATTAGAAGTAAATGTCTTATTCTTCCAACTAAATTCCATTACTACAAGGATAGCAAAACAATGAAACAGTAATATATTGGGGGTGTCGGGAATGCAGCAATAAACATTTATTTAAAATACTGATAGAATAAAATTTAAAAACTATCAAAAATAAAAAGCATAATAAAAAATTAATTAAAAAATAAATGAATAAATTACAAAATTAAAAAAAAAAAGAAAATCATATGAACCCATTCTGAAATCCCCAGAATTCCTGGAATACAGAAATGCCTGCCTCCGTCACTATTTCACAGGAGTCACTGCAGGCTTAAATGGCTCTGAAAATTACATATTTACTATGGTGGTCAAAAGAGCAGCCTTCAAAATCTAATCATCTAGGCTCATATACCCATCCCTACATCTTACTAGTTATGTGGCTTTGGACAAATGAACTGAGCACCTCGGTTTCCTCATCTGTAAAATGGGGATAATACTAGTAATTAGCTCCTGTGTAAGATGGGAGGGTTACAGGTGACTAATGTGTGTAAAGCAGTTAGCATGGTACCTGGCACCTGGTAATATATTCATATTGCTATTGATTGCTGTTTCAAAAACTTTTTTTTTTTTGGCACCTACTCTATGCCAGTATGATTAGGATGTCACCTAGTATCCCAGACAAGGGAAGCTTTTTGGGAGAATGGCATAATGAGAGGATTAAGATGTAAACAGACATAGATTCAAAAAGGGAAAAGTCCAGCTGTGCACAGTGGCTCATACCTATAATCCCAGCACTTTGGGAGGCTGAAGCAGGCAGATCACGAGATCGGGAGATCAAGACCATCCTGACCAACACAGTGGAACCCTGTCTCTACTAAAATACAAAAATTAGCTAAGCATGTTGGCATACACCTGTAGTCCCAGCTACTTGGGAGGCTGAGGCAAGGGAATTGCTTGAACCCCATAGGAGCTGGACAGGCAAAATATAGCAACAACAATAATTATAACACCAGATGCTTGCCATAGTCCAGTCCCATTAAACACATGGTCTCATTTCCTCTTCATAACCCCTCCATTTGATGCAGATGAGGCTCAAAGGGGTTGAGTAACCGGGCCAAGGTTAACCAACCTGCTGCTAAGTGGCCAAACTAAATCCAAACCCATGTCTTTCTGCCCAGAATGTCTCCCCTCTTTCTACTGACTCAGTTCTCTCCATTAAAGAGATAGGATTAATCCCTTTGATGTATCTGAAAATCTGTTTCATAATAAGACATCTCTTATACCCAATGTTATTGCGGACAAGCAAAAATAAATCACTGAGGTTAAAATGAGAAGGCCTCTGCTTTCTGTGAACCCCAGACTGACTGTAGGTGCATGAAGTGAACCCGACGGGCACACTGTGTGGTGTGGGCTCACCTCCAGTATGAAAGGCCAGGTGCTGGTCAGATCTGAGAAGGTGGGGCGGGCTGCCTGGGAGTACAGAGCTCCCTGTCACTGCAGGAGTCAAGCAGAGGCTAAAGACACAGTGTTCAAGAATGTTCGGCATTGAGCAGACCAGCAGGGTCCCTCCAGGTGAGACTTCAGGATGCTCTATGACATTTTCAAAGACCACTGGAGAAAGTGTCTCTACCCTGGGTAACTCATGACAGTGTTTAATTCACCCTGCCATCTCACCAAGCCGTGGGAAGTAGGGGGAATCCTGGACTTGGGCTGCCCCGGGCCGGTCTGTGTGTTATTCTAGTGGGACTGAGCAGGGAAGGTGCAGCCTGATAGGCATTTGGGTGCTGGACGTGGCAGGGGGCACAGTGACCCTGGCCGTGTTCCCCTCCCGCCAGTATTAAGCTCCCAATATTGCTTCAAGCAGAGTTCACCTTGGTTTGGGGTCAGGGAGGGACTCAGAGGCACTCACTTCTGGCAAGCAGCCAGGCTGGGCTCACAGGTTCATGTGAGCTGCACCAAGCACTGCCAAGATCCCCTTGGGTTCTAGAAGCCCATCTTTTATTCATTCGAGAAGCAGGCCGAGAGACTCCGCTCTATGACATTTTCAGAGACTGTTGGAGAAAGTGTCTCTACCCCGGGTAACTCACAATAGTGTTTCATTCACCCTGCCATCTTACCAAGTCCTCCACTGCCCATTTCAAAGAAATCCTGATACCAGCACATGCTGGGTGCTTAATAAATAATAATAATAACAGCTAACAATTACTGAGTACTACTGCATGCCAGACACTTCTAAGTCGTGCTCTGTGCTGTTTCATTCAATCCTCTCAACAATTCTGTGAGACTGCACAGCAGCTCTAATTTGTAGATATGGAAACTGAGGCATAGGGAGGTTAAATCATTTGCTCCAGGTTCACAGCTAGCAAGGTTGGGAACCTGGGTGGCCCTGAACCCATTCTGTGATGTCAACTGATGGGACATGGGAGGATGGCACCCAGCTCATTCCTCAGGGTCCTTCAGGAAGCTGCAGGGAGGGAAGAGACAGCTCTTTGTCCCAGTGGTTGAGAGACTCCCCTCCCACTGGGGCGAATCACCTCTCCCTCCCCACTCTCTCGGCTCCTTCCCAGATTCCACCCTGTCCCCAGCAGTGTCTTCAAGCACGTTGCAAACATTAAGTCGTCCCCTGCTATTCATCTGAGCTAATGTTGGCTCAGACAGTACCGTTTCGACGTTTCTCCAAGGGCGGACAGCGGGTCTGTGAGAGTCGATAATGGGTTCCAGCAGATTGGACACCATTCAGATCTAACTCGAGCCTGGCGCCCTTCACAGACTTGGAGTCCAAGTCCTCCTCATGCCTTAGCAGCAGGCTCCAAAGCAGCCTGGATGGGACGGCAGGCGTGTGGTCACCACTGACCTGGCCCTGCAGCCCCAACACGCACACTCTCTGGGACTAATCACACACAATGCCGGCTTCTCACTTTTCCCAGCGACTTTCCCTGTCGCCCTGCCTGCGGCATGCCTGCTGGCTCATGGGAACTCACTGGGGCAAAGACTTTATCTGCTTCCTGCTGCATCCCCTGCACCTAGCACAGTGCCTGGGCCATAGTGGGTGCACCCTAGAGTGCGTGCTAAGTGAATGCATTCATAATTCCTGTTCTTAGCATGAGGCAGCTGACACCTCGGGCCTCTCGGACCCCAGACTTGTTTCTGTAGCTGCCTCCTGGCCATCTTATTTGGCGCTGCAAATTTGACAGGTCTGAAACCGCTCAGATCTCCCGTCTCAACAAATGCAACCTGGTCTTTTCAGGGTGAAATCCTCAGAGGCCTCTGTGACATCCTCCTATTCCATGCCACATGTTTAGCCCCCACGCAGGTCCTCTCAGCTCGACTTTCAAAGGAGATCAATAATTCAGCCACTTCCCCCCACCCCGGCTGCTGTCTCTCTTCTCCAGTCTCACCTGGATGAACCCTGCCTCCACCCCCTCTCCCACCTGAGAACATTCTACTACCGCAGCCAGAGCTGGTCTACAGCATAAGTCGGATCATGTTCCTCCCACACTCACACCTCCAAGGGCTCCCCGCTCAGAGTGAAAGGTCGGAGCCTCCTCGTGGCCTGTGAGGCCTGGCACTGCCCACTCCATTCCAGGCTCACTCTGTGGTTCCTCGCATGTACCAGGCACACACCAGGCACGTGCCTTTGCCTTGCTGTCAACGCTGCCCGTAACATCCTTCCGCCAGGTATCCCCCATTAGTTCCCTCACTTCCTTCAGGCCTCTGCTCAAAAATCACTTATCATCGACGCCTGGTTTTGAGGATGGACGAGTTTGCATGTGAGGAGCATTTAGAACAGTGCCCAGCTCAATAGCTGGTAGTTACGGCCGGGTTCTTATAACAGCTCCTTAGGGCCTGGTTCGTAGCTGATGTCCCTTTTGTTGAATGGCATACGTGTCCAGGGCCTAGTCCAATGCCTGGCACCAAGTGGGAATTCAAATGTCCGTCGAATGGAAGGTGTAGAGACGAGCCTGGGGGCAGTGCATACACTGCTTAGTTCAGGCCATAGGAACTGGACAGTGTGAGAGAAAGGTGACAGCCCATCACTTCCATATATTCTGGAAGCAAACTCCTTCCACCCCCACCTCCCACCCCTGCCTATGTCACATTCCTGGGGCCTAACCCTTGCCTCCTGGCTCCATGCTCAGGGAGATCCAGGAAGGCCAGGGCTGTGCTTTCCTGGAAGGAACCGGACTCCAGACCTGGCTTAATTGTGGCGGGGGGGCGGGTGGGGGCTGCAGGTGAGGGAGGAAGGGGAAACTGCGGGAGCCAGGCAGCAGCGCCTGCAGAGGTGAGACCTTGTGCTGGGCTCTCCCCCCCTCACCTCTGTTGCTCAGGTTCTGCCCAGGCCTTCTGGGAACTGCTGCTGGTTAGAGGAGGGGGTGGGACCCAGCTGCCTGGACCGTCACTGCTTGTGGCCTTTCTCTGCCTCTCAGCTGGAGGCTTTAGCCAGAAGAGTCTGAAGATGAAGGCTGTGGCCCAAGTCTTTTGGTCTCTTTCCAGGGCAGAAAAACCTTGTTAATCTGCTGTTTAGAGGAGTTCACAATTTGAAGCAGCTGCTGTCCCTAACCAAAATCATGCTGCTGATGCCCCGGAACGCCGGCCTATGGAGGCCTCAGACGCCTGGCTCATTTGTTCTTGGCAGCTTGGCCCCGAGGTATGGAGGGAAGTGGAAGGTTGTCACATCCCGCATCACCGGGCCACCTTGGCCCCTTGGTACTCCTTCTGGGGCGCTGAGAGGAGCGCACCTAGCTTCAATCTCAGGGGACTTGATAAAGGGTATTTAGGGGCATGGGTTTCTAAGGCACGGAACTGTTTATGTTCCGTGTGCCTTAGTGTGTTGAGAAACAAAAAACATGGACATTTTTTATGAATCATATTACAATATGAAACTGCTTCCACTCGGAGAGGACGGGCCAGCTGTTGGCCAGAGAAGCCTCTCTGCTGATTAATAACACCACCTTCACACTTTCTTTAGGCACAACACGGAGAAGTGCTTGGTGCCTACAGAGCTTGATTTTGGGAAGATCTTGCTGTGGGTCACCTGGTGTATACAGTGTTACTGTTTGTTAAGTGGAAGCATTGTGGCCTGGAGGGTTTGGAGTCAGGGAGACCCAGGCTTCGGCTCCAAATTCATCACTGATTCCCTGTGTTGCCTTCGCCTCTTGGAGCCTCCGGGAATGGGAATGATAGTAACCACTTTGCAGGGTTTCTGTGAGGACCAGGGGTCGCAGGTATGTAGAGGGCTCAGCACATACCAGGGCCATGGTAAATGGGAGCTGTTATTCATTGACCTGGGCAACAGCTATTTTTTTGAGCACCAACTGTGCCTTAGATGGGAAACAAAATAAAAATCTCTGCCCTTTTGGTGCTCACACTCTAGATGGGGAGCTGGGTAATAAACAGATAAGCAAGTGAAATATTAATATATAGCAAATCCGGAAGCTAAGGGCTGCAGGTTAAATAATGAGGGCAGGGCCAGGCACAGTGACTTACACCTGTGATCCCAATATCTTAGGAGGTCAAGGCAGGAGGATTGCTTGGGGCCAGGAGTTTGAGAACAGCCTGGCCAACATGGCGAAACCCCATCCGACAAAAAATACAAAAATTAGCCGGGCTTGGTGGCACACACTTGTAATCCCAGCTACTCAGGGGGCTGAGGCAGAGAATTGCCTGAGCCTGGGAGGCGGAGGTTGCAGTGAGCCAAGATCACAACACCGCCAGGGCGACAGAGTGATACTCTGTCTCAAAAAATGAAAAAAGAAATTCAAACTTAGACAGGTCTGGTGGCACGTGCATGTAGTCCCGCCTACTGGGGAGGCTGAGGCAGGAGGGATTGCTTGAGTGCAGAAGTTTGGGGTTGCAGTGAGCTGTGACTGCACCACTGCACTCCAGTCAGGGAGATGGAGTGAGGCCCTATCTCAAAAACAGACAGATATTGCTGGGCACAGTGGTTCACGCCTATAATCCCAGCATTTTGGGAGGCTGAAGCGGGTGGATCACCTGAGGTCAGGAGTTCAAGACCAGCCTGGCCAACATGGTGAAACCCTGTCTCTACTAAAAATACAAAAATTAGCCAGGCGTGGTGACGCGTGCCTGTAATCCCAGCTACTCAGGAGGCTGAGGTAGGAGGATTACTTGAACCTGGGAGGCGGAGTTTGCAGTGAGCCAAGATCGTGCCACTGCACTCCAGTCTGGATGACAGAGTGAGACTGTCTCAAAAAAAAAAACAAGCAAAAACAGGTAGGTAGGTAGGTAGGTAGGTAGGTAGGCAGGTGGGTACACAGGTGAGTGGGTAGGTGGGTGGGTGGATAGAGAGAGAGATGATAGAGTGAGTGGTCAGCAAAGGCTCACTGAGTAGATGGCATTTGAGAAGCGACCGCCTGGCAGTGAGGGAGATGACCCCACCTACACCAGGAAACTTTCACTTTCTATCCCTGGAGAGGGAGCCCCCAGCCTTGAGTGACTTTGGGGGCAAGGACTCTTTCCATTGTTTTTGTCTCATTGGAAGTGGACTTTCTGACTCGAGGCTCTCAACCCCACCTGCCTGGCCTCTCCCTTCATTCCTGAGCCTTGTTGATCAGCGAAATCACCCTCCACAAACTCAGCTGTCTTCTATCAGACTAAATGTTATATTTTAATATCCCGGGGGGAAATGAGTCTGTGTCACTGGAGAACTGCCACATTTTAATATGGAGAACTTGGGGCAAAATGTAGCTGAAAGGGGAGGGGAGAGGAGGGGTGGAGAGAAGGATGGGATCACAGCGAGGCTCTGAATTGAGATCCATTTCCACCCTTTGACAGCATAGACTGGAAACAAAATACAGGACAGTCGTCCTCCCACATTTTGCCAAGGTCAGCTCCTTCTCATCATCCGAGTCTCAGTGCAACTGTCACCTCCTCAGAGAAGTCCTCCCAGACCAGCCCACTGCAGCACCTTCCCCAGACCCCACTAACCACCTGAAATGATTGAAATGTTTTAGGTTGGTGGTTCATTTTCTCCTTTAGAATGAAAGTGCCAAGAAGGCAGGACACTTGTTTCCCAAGAATCTAGAAAAGAAGTTGGCACAAAGTAACTGCTCAATGCTCATTTGCTAAATGGGTGGGTGAAAACCCTTCTACAGAGTCGGAGCAGGAGTCCCCCAGCCAGCGTTTTTCAAAACGCAGTTCACGTCCCACAAATGGGCTGTGACTTCACTTTAGTGACTCATAGTTACTGGCATTTAAAAAATGAAATAGAAAAAATAAAAAATAGCGCACATTACACATGGTAAGGGTAACTGTTGTTTTAAGAAATATATGTGGAATGATATACTTTATTTCTCGTGTGGTAGTCAAAAAATTCAAAACTCAGCAGTGAATGCTAAGTTTTCTCAGCCTAGATGACTTCAAAAGGAACATTCTTTCCCTGGAGACTGTAAACCTAGTTGCATAAAGTTTACATTCTGGTGCCCCAAAGCAGAACTTGAAGAAAAGATTTCTTTGTTTTCTATTAGCTGAAAAAAATGAATCACTTTCCACTGTAGGGGACCCAGTCTCCTAAATCTCCACTGGCATACATGGGATCATGTATACACTCACATCCAAATGCACACAAACACACACAGATGCGTGCATCATATATACCCATGGACAGTGAGGACACATAGAACATACATACATGCAGGCAGATACATCCATACATTCAAACACACACAGGCGCAAGCACACAGCAATGCACTCACAGATGTGTGCATATACAAACACACATGTACACATAGACACATGCAGGCATGCACACAGATACAAACACATAGAGAGTCATGCTCACAAGCATACATGTGCATATAGACATATAACACAGACACAGTTTTAGACAACACATGCACATACATACAACACACATGTCCATACATGATCATCCTTATTCTATTCCATACACTGACACTTCTCCTCCCCCGGGAGATTCCCGGGCCATGTTCAGACGTGCCCCCTGGCAAGGGAGAGCGTGGAACACAGCCTCTCTACTAACCGAAGTCAGTAGGGTGTTAGCGGTGGGTGCATCCACAGGCTTTGCAGTTAGGCCAACTTGGGTTTGAATCTTCGCCAAGTGACTGAGTGACCTCGGTCAGGGTACTTCATTTCACAGAGCCTGATTTGTCGCCTGAGAAATGGGGCTGATGACAGTCATGCCTCCTTCCCGGGGGGCAGCTGTGGGGATGAGCTGGGAGCAGGGTTGTCAAAGGCGCCAGCTTTCCCTGCAGGTACGTGGGACCCACTTGTGTCCCTGCCTCGCTGTGCAGCGTTGGAACAGCTCCCTGGGCCCAGATACCTCTTTTGTAAAGTGAGGATCTCCTATCTCTGGCGGGATCCTGGTGAGGAGGAAACAAGGCTCTGTATGAGTAATGACAGCTCCGTGACTGGCCAAGCTTGCAAGGTGCTCAGGGTGTCCCTACTCCATCCTCCAAGGCTGCGTCTTCCTCCAGGTGCCCCCTCCTAGCCAGCCCACCCCATGCTGTCCTCACCATCTCTGGGGTCACACGGAAGCCAGGCTGGGCTCCCCTCTGGCAGGACGCTCCCTAGAAAACCACTGTCTGGGCCATGTAGAGACATCCCCTTGAAATGCCATCTGTGACTTTTCGGATGGGTCTACTCTCGCTCCAGCTTCCCTCATCTCCGGAAGGCTCCAGCACGATGACCCTGTATTACCTGCCATGCGGCAGGGGCCCCTTGGGTGCCCCAGTGAGCATCGGTTGAAAAGTGTGTCATTTTCACCTTCGTAGCTTCATAGAATGTGGCCTTACGGAGAGGAAATAACAAAGCTGTGAATGTAAGGAAAGAGAAAGGTCACGGGGCAAGGTATGGGGATCAGCCATCCTGGGCCCAAGGACAGAGCACGTTCACACAGGGCACCCGAGATGAGGAGGAGCAAAGCACCGAGATCCGGTTCCTGCTTTACATTTGCCTTCAGAACAATACAAAGCAGCGGATGCCAATGACAAAGAAACTGCAAGACAAAGAAATGCTTAAAACTTAACCAGAAAGCAACAGAGTTTGCCTGCCATCTGGCGCTGCCTCCTGGCCCTCCTGTGGGGACCTACGAGCCCCCTGCACCCACAGCCTTGCCCCCACACCCAGGGTTCGCTCCAGAGCCTTCTCTCTCCCCTCAGCTTCCTCCTGTCATCAGGTAGCAAGTACATGAGGCTCTGATAGGAGCCAGGCATGTGGCAGGTGGCTTTGGGGACAGGAAAGCCAACAAGGCAGATGTGGCCCTCACAGGCTGTCATCTGGTAGAGGGACAGGCACTGTCCTCAGAGTGATGCCCACCATAGCAAAGTGTGCTGGAGATTCCTCTGCCAGCTCTGGGTCGGGCCAGGGAGCTGGAGTGAGCTTGTGTGCAAATGAAACAGTTGACTGGGGACATCTCATTTAATCCTTAACACCTTCCTTTGAGTCAGGTGCTACTGTGACCTGCTGAGAACCCAAGCCTAGGAAGCTGCAGGGTTCAGCCAGCTCATGCGGTTCTTTCATGAAGAAGCCCAGAGGGCACCATGTGGTCCATTTCTATGAAATGTCCAGAATAGGCAAATCCATGGAGACAGAGCAAGTTAATGGTTGCTTAGGGGTAGGGGATGGGGACAGAGAGTAACAGCAAAAGTGGGTGGTGGGTACAAGGTTTCTTTCTGAAATAACAAAAACTGAAAACCATTGAATAATGTACTTTAAATGGGTGAAATGTATGATATGTGACTCATATCTGAGTAAGGCTGTTATTAAAAACTTTCAACTGGGCATGGTGGCTCCTACTTATAATCCAAGCATTTTGGGACACCAAGGCAGGAGGATCACTTCAGTCCAGGAGTTTGAGACCAGCCTAGGGAACATAGCCAGCAAGACCCCATCTACACGGAAATTCAAAAAATCTGCCAGGCATGGTGGCGTGTGACTGTGGTCCCAGCTACTTGGGAGGCTGAGTGAGAGAATCCCTTGAGCCCAGGAGGTTAAGGCTGCAGTGAGCCATGATTGCACCACTGCGTTCCAGCCTGGGCCACAAAGCAAGACCCTGTCTCAAAAAAAAAAAAAGGTTTTTCATGTGAAGCCGAGCCCTTGATTCCTCTGTCAGCTGGCCTGTGGCTGCAGCAAGGAGGGAGGGAGAAGGGGAAAAGATGCAAGAAAATTCTTGCACCACTGACGTGGTCTTGAGTTGGTGCTGGCTGTCTCCAGACTGGGCAGATGTTCCCAGCAGGCTCTTTTCTTCCGTGGCACTTTCGTGGACTCTCTGGGGAATCAGTTTCCTTAATAAGGCTTCATTCCCGCTTGCGGTTGCCAACTCATTCCTCAGCTCCCCTAGGATTGGAAATCCATCCATGCCCTTCCAGGGGACCCCTCCTCCTGGACAGGCCCAAGCATGACCCCTCCCTGGAGCAAGGCCCACTCTGGTCCACAAGAAGCCACATTCATCCCCTTCCCGGAAGGTCTGGGAGGGCCAGCTGCACTCCAGCTTTTCCTTTGATGTTAGTTAGCAGTAAGTCACAGGTTCAGGTCCCCAGACAATGAGTAAACGTGGCCCCTCAAACTGTCAGGGCACATATGTTAAGCTCTTCAGTGATTTAACTCCCCCTCTTCTATTTAACACATGGGAGGACATCTCCCAGGCTTCTCCTGTGGGTAAATGGGCAAGTGTGACTTCCAGCTCTGCAACGTCTCTCCAGCAAACTTCTGTACAGCCTCTTTTCCCGTCTCCTAAAACCCAACCCTTCTGTGCTCGACGTGGGCAAAGTTGAGTGGGACTGTGGTTACGAGTTAAGACTAGCTCACCAGCTGTTAGCCTCTATCGTAGAGTCTGCTTTTAGTCCAGGCCCTCTTTTGGATCGGGCATCTAGTATATTTTGATGTTTTAGCGAAACTTCCATTTTAACATCCTGTTGCAATTATCAAATATTTGCGTGGGGGGGGGTGCATATTCTTCCTTCTTCCCTAGAGCAACGGTGTTGTGTCATACTCAGTCAAACTGTATTGATGCCAAGATGGGCTTGTACACAGAGCACATTTCCTGAGATGCCCTGTGAATGCTTTTTTAAATATCCCTTTTAAAACAGCGCCTGAAGTTCCCAGATGGATTTAATTTTTTTCACTGGTTTATAGATGCACTTCCTTTCATAGGCAGTCCCTAGCACTTTCTTGCCCTAACTCTTGAATAGGTTGTATATCCAAATAAAAAGTGATTCTTACAAAAGTAAAGAAAAGAAAGCTGATGTTTCAGAATCACATGGAGATGGTAGGAAGTAGAATTAGAAATGATCCCTCCTTCCCTTCTACTGTGAATAAACAGCCAGGCTCATTTTTTTTAATGTCCTTAATGGCGATTTCCCAATTAATCTTGGGAATGACCCAAGGACAATGTCAGCCAATTTATAATTGAATCCAAACTGGGGGGTGGCAGGAGTGGGAAGTGAGAGGTTTATTCTCTTCTCAGCCATGTGCAGTGACATTTTTTTAAGCCTACAAGGGTGAATTTAAAAGGGCCTGAGAGGGTGAAGTAGAGGTGATAGCCAGGTTCTTTAAAGACAAGTGATGCTTTACAAGTAAATAATAATAATAATAAACTTTGGAAGGAAATAACTGAACAGGACTTAGATGAGTCTTACATCTCTGGGTCCCAGGTCCACCTGGGGCTCAGGATTTTACAAACTTGCACTGTCTCATTCCCACGAGGAGAAATAGGAGGCCACCGAGGCAGAAGAAGCTTCCCGGAGGCTTCAGCCTAGTCCAGCTGGTGCTGCCTCTGACCACAGTTTAGCTTTATGGAAGGGACGGGACAGGCAGCACCTGACATTGGAAGGAGAGGAGTGTTCTGGGGAAAAAGCTGAGTCTCACTGGGAATGTGTTGATTGGGTAAGAACACGTTAAGGTTGGGCTGGGGCGGGGCAGGAATGAGTGGTTAGGATGGAAAAGTCGAGCTGGGAGCTCACACTTGTCAAGCGTTCACCATGCAGAAGGCACAGAGTGAGCATTGTACACCACGTGTACCATGTGGTTTCTGTGACGTGGGTACTGTTACTCCTATTCCCAGTTGACACTTGAGGACACCAGAGAAGCACAACATCTTGTGCAGGTGCACAGCCAACTGAGGGTGGAACTCCAGTGTGGAGCGTGCCTTCAGCACCTCACCTTGACTCCTTATCTTCTGTGACAAGTTAACAGACAAAGGGAACAGATGGTCCATTTTGATCTCGTATTTACTCTGTGCCAGTATAAAGCTTCTCACAGCAGCCGCTCCTTTTTGTACTACTACTTCTTCACACGTGAGGATGTTAGGAGCCAGAAAGGTGAAGGAACACACAGCTAGAAGGTAGTGGAGCCAGGGTCAAAATCCAGGTCTCTCTGTTTCCAAAGGCCAAGCAGCCATTTTCTCCCAGTCCCTGAACTCCATTTGGAGTTGCCTGGAAAGCATTTGGTGTGAAGGAGCTGGCCACATCTACACTAATCAGCTGTTAACCCTCAGAACTACCAGCCAAGAGAAATCCTGGTTGGCCAGAGCCTCAGTCCTTGAACAGTCGCCCTGACATTGCATGGAAATTCCTAAAACCAACGTCATCATTCTTGAAACCTCCCTCTACAACAGCATAAATGCCCTTTTCTCCTGGGCTGAATGAATGGAGACCATTTCTCCCAATTTATGGGGTGATGCCAATTTGACTGGGTAGTTCTCATAGGCCCTGACCCTGGCAACTTAAAGTCTTCCATTATTTGGCTGGGGACAGGGGGTTGTTATTTTAGGGGACAATCTTCTATTGTTCTGTGCAAGCAAACCCCATCCCCCTTCCCACCTTCCCCTCCAGGACCCCTGAGATAAATAAGAACATGCACTCATTAAACAAGTCCAACCTCTAATTCATGCGGCTTGCAGTAAGGACATAGGGAAAATGGTTAGCATACAGCAGCGTGTTCTTAAGGATCTACTGGCAGCTACGGAAGACAAATAATGAATACCTTGTAACCCAGCCTGGCCGCACCATTTCGGCAGCTCAGCCTTATCAAACACAGGCCAGGTTGTGGATATTTCCACCCTGGGCCCTCCTCAGGATCCAGTAGGTATTCAAGGATGTGGCTGGACTGCATTTTTTCTGCTTGGGTATTTGACATGTCTCCCAGTGAGACAGTGGATTGTGGGTGTATTTGTGAGATGGAGCCCTCCAGGATAGAAATCAACCAAGCTAAGCCAGTGTCCTGGGAATGGGACTATTTACCTGCTTTGCCTACTCTGAGCACAATCAGTGTACCTGCAAAACCCAGGTGGGAACCAGGGTGTGTACAGCCAAATGTAAAGAAATGTTTCAACATGGCTCTGTATGAAGATAAAAGATTTGAACCCACACTCTGTACAGCTTACTCTACGTGGGTTTCGAGTGGCAGCTAAAGTGTAGGTAACAGGAGCCAATACCTGGCTCTGCACCTCTTCCCAAAGGAGTCCTGCTGGTGAAGGATGCCGTGCTGGGCCACTCTTCTGTTTGCCCACTTGGCTGACGCCTGAGGCCAGGTCCATACCGGGCTGTTTGTTTCCTGATTTGAGGCCATTTATCCTCATCACCCCATGATGCTGCAGTTCAGGCTGTCTCATTGCAGCCAGGGCTTGCTAACAGGCTTCCTCCCCAAGCCAGCTCCTACGGATGGGCAGAGGCTGCCTAAAGAGTTGGAGCAGCAGGAAGGCTAGGGTGTAGAGAGACACGCTGGCTGCATTTTTGCCCACCCACCCGTAGCTGCCCCTTTACTTTCATTCTGGCAGTGGGTTCTCTTTGGGTTCTCCAACTTGGAAGCAGCTGGAGCAGCCTCCCTGCCACCTGTCATGTGCTCTAAAGATGCCTCACGGGTAGTAAGACTACCCCCTGCCTCCCACGTAAGCATAGCTCAGAGCATTGCAATGTGATCATTACGTGTCCAGTGTGGTGGGTTGCCCAAGCACATGGATGTTTATATACGATGTATCTCAAAGGTCAGAGCACGCGAAGAAGGCGCACAGGGAGAGTCCCACTAAGGGGAACCCCATCCCCGTAAACAAACTCGTTCAAGTCCCTATCACTGAGGCCCCCTCCCTTTGGTGAGGGCTGGGGAGTGCTTCCTGCTTCCTCTCCCACAAATGCCAAAGAATGCAACAGATTGTGGCACCGGGGAGAAAGCGCCCCGCCTGCGGGATTGTGAAGGGCAGTGCAAAGCTTCACCGGCTAGTAGAGCACCATGGGGCCGTGGTCAGTTTCACTGTCTGCAAACTGGGCTTGTTTTTCCCACCATAGCAAGCTGGGGTAGCTGACCTCGAGGCAGAGCTGTGGGAAGAGCCCACTCGTGACCTGGGTGCAAACCCTTGACTTGCCAGAAGTCTGTCAGGGCTGGGGCAAAAGTCAGAGGCCTGATGGATGGGAAAGGGCTTTAAAATATAAAAGTTGCCTGATAAATGTGAGGAATTCGGGTTTGCTTTTGTGGTGGCGATGATGATGATGATGGTGAGTGTGATGATGACAATGACAATAATGAGCTCAGCCAGACACAGCGGCTGCTTGATGTTCACCCTGGCACCGCATCAGAGGCCTTTCTTCACCGTGAGCTTTGTGGTGGTGAGAAGTGCTCGTCCGCATATGGTATGTAGCACAGCCCGGCGTAGCGTGGGATTTATTTTAGGTGCTGCACGGTGTAGAGATGAAAAGACCACCTGGGTTCCAAATCTGGGTCCACCACCCAGCTCTGTGACTTTGGGCAGGTCATTCAAACTCTTTGTGCCTCCGTTTCCTCATCTGTAAAACGGGAATGATAACAGTACCTCCCTCCTAGAGTACTCAGTTTCAAAGACCATGGGCCGGAACTCAGACCTAATGTTCCAGTCCAGACCTGAAGCAAGCTGGGGTAGCTGGCCTCGAGGCAGAGCTGTGGGAAGAGCCACTCATGACCTGGATGCAAACCCTTGACTTGCCAGAAGTCCATGGGCAAGTTCTGGCCCCTGTGCTAACCTTAGTGTCCACATCTATAAAATAAAGACAGGCCGGGCGTGGTGGCTCATGCCTGTAATCCCAGCACTTTGGGAGGCCAAGGCAGGCGAATCACTTGAGGTCAGGAGTTCAAGACCAGCCTGGCCAACATGGTGTAACCCCATCTCTACTAAAAATACAAAAAAGAAAACAATTAGCTGGGTGTGGTGGTGAGCGCCTGTAATCCCAGCTACTCGAGAGGCTGAGGCAGGAGAATCGCTTGAGCCGAGAAGGTGGAGGCTGCAGTGAGCTGAGATCACGCCACTGTACTCCAGCCTGGGTGACAAAAACAAAATAAAAAATAAAAAAATAAAATGAAGACAGTAACAGTGACTTCTCTCAGAGCCATTGGGAGGGATTAAATAAGACCTTGCATGACATAATCATGTGGTTATTAAGTGCTGGCTGCCAAGCTAAACACCTTATATTGTCTCAATCCTCCCAGTGGTCAGGGAAGTACTATTATGAGTCCTTATTTTATAGATGTGCAAATTCGGACATCCAGAGGAGTGTGTTGTAGGTCACCCAGCTACAGAGGTACAGGAGGAAATGGACCCAGCCAGCGTTCGCCTGGCTGCCAAAGGTTGCTGCTGCCGCAGCTCCCAGGAGGTCCCCTACATGCACCAGCCGCTCCCGGCTTAGGCTCCTGTGACTCACCTCCCACTAACAGGAAGCCTTGCCACCTTGCTGTCCCCACCCTGGGGGACATCACTCAGGGATGAGTGGGTTCTGGGGTTGCAGGCTGTTGCTGGAATAAATGAGCTCGTGTGTGTCACACCTGTCTCTCGTTGAGAGAGCATCACGCTGTGCATTCTCGGTGAGCTTACCCGACGTATAGCAATATTGGATCCACGTTTAAATGGACAGCCGTGTGCTGCAGAGAATGACCAGTCAGTAAAGGCCTGTTGACTGTCAGCAGGCTCGGCTCGGCTCAGCTCCAGCCCAGGCCTGGGGTCTGTGCCAAGCCCAGAGAAAGGTATAGCACAAGCCCCCAGCTCGGGTGGATCTGGTGGTGCTGTGTCTGCACACAGGGTGCCAAGGGCTCTATCATATTTAGCCTTCTGAATATCAGCCCCAGAGCCAATGTCACAAACATCTGCTTTAAATGAGGAATCCCTTCCTTTAAGATAGAGAGAAACCTTAGAGGCCAGAGTCACACCTTCCTTCTTCTCTTGGATGGTCCCCATCCCTTGTAATTTTAGATGCAGCATAGTATACTGATGGAAGCACTGCCTGGGTTCCAAATCTGGGTCCACCCCCTCCCAGTTATGTGACCCATGAGCACCTCATGCAAACACTCTATGCCTCAGTTTCCTCATCTGTAAAATGGGGATGATAATGTTCCTTTCCTCATGAGTATTGTGAGAAATAAACAAATTAATGTATGGCACATTGCCATGCACCTAGTAAGCACAGAAAAGGGTTTCTATGATCATCTTACATCCTTATCTGTCGTAAATTAGTGTCCACTTTTGGCTGTGAGTGCCATGAGGGCAGGGGATGGTCTGTCTTCTTCACTGCTGTGTTCCAAGGAAAGTTCTCAGGAAATATTTGCTGAATACATGAAGGATGCATGAGCAAACAGATGCGTGATTGCCTCCCCCAAACATGCTTGGGGGAGGCAGAGGCAGGGGATGCTATGGATGCTGCTCATTCCTGGAGGGCTTCACAGGCCCAGAAGTTACCTTAGATTCGAAAATGAAGGAATCATCTGGGGCTATCTTAGTTTCCTATTGCTGCTGTAAGAAATTACTGCAAACTTAATGATTTCAAACAATACACATTTATATCTTATGGTTCTGGGGCTCAGAAATCTGATGTGGATCTCACTGGCTAAAATCAAATCAAGGGGATTGTTGCTTCGGGGGCCACCTGCATTCCTTGGCTCATGACATGCTTCCATCCTCAGAGCCAGCAATGGCCGGTTGAGTCCTTCTCACATCTCATCACTGAATCCCCTGCCTGAATCCCCTGCCTTCCTCTTCCACGTTTAAAGGACCCTTGCGATTACAGATTACACAGGACCCACCCACATAATCCAGGCTAATCTTTTTATTTTGTGGTCAGATGATTAGCAGCCTTAATTCCATCTGCTACCTTGATTCCCCCTTGCCATGTAACATAACATATTCACAACTTCTGCAGGTTAGGATGTGGACATCCTGGATGCGGGAAGAGGGGGAGGTGATTCTTCCAGCCACAGGGATTTTCAGTTTTTAAGGAAGATGAGAAAGTGAATGAAGGAATTCTCTATTTAACTGCCCCAAAACCATTTTGAGAGGGAAAGGACTTAGACCAGTGCTTCCTTCAGTAGGTCTCCATGGTATCTCTTTCTGAATTGCGTGACTCCAGGCTTCAGGGAATTTTTTTTAGTCATTTTCCGGGGATGGTCATAAGTGCCAGGAAGACAGGCCTCAATAAAGGCCAATAGGCTGGGCACTGTGGCTCACGCCCGTAATCCCAGCACTTTGGGAGACTGAGGTGGGCAGATCACAAGGTCAGAAGTTCAAGACCAGCCTAGCCAATATGGTGAAACCCCATCTTTACTAAAAATACACAAACTAGCCAGTGTGGTGGCAAGCACCTGTAGTCCCAGCTACTCTGGAGGCTGAGGCAGGAGAATCGCTTGAACTTGTGAGGCAGAGGTTGCAGTGAGCGAGATCGCGCCACTGCACTCCAGCCTGGGCGACAGAATGAGACTCTGTCTTAAAATAAATAAATTAATTAATAAATAAAAATAAAGGACAATAGGACAGTAACCCAGATGCAGAATCAGGAGTTGTTGATGGAGCCCCTCCCACGTGCCAGCGTGGGTTGCATTCAGCAGCAGCCACACTCCTGGGCCCATCTTTACTGAGCACTTACTATTTGAAACGTTACCAGTCACGAGATGCCCCTTCTGTCACTAAATTCTCGTGACAGCCCGTTGAAGTAGTTTCACTTGTCACCCCCATTTGACAGATGAGACAGCTGTAGCACAGAGGGATTTTGTGACTGAAGTCACACAGTCCATCAGTGGCAGAACTGGGATTTGAACCCAGGGAGTTGGACTCCAGAATCTTGGCTCTTTCCTGGCTTGACCTCCTGCTTCTCTACCATTCACACATATTGTGCCATTGCCGTTGCACAACCACCAGGTGAGGATGGGATTTCGTTTGAATCCCTACTGCTTAGATACGGAGACTGAGGCTGACAGGGATTGTGTGGCCAGCCTGGCATCACTTAGCCGTTAAATGAGCTGCCTGGGCTCTTTCTCCGTATCACACTGCCTTGCCATGTGTTACCAATGAAGAATGAATTTCTAGAAAATGAATATTTTCAAAACACTCCCTGCCACCTGCAGTCCCTTTCAGGAGTGGTGATTGTTTGTAGTTCCCCAGGCCCCCCATACAGGTAAGCAATCACTCCTACTTCAGAACTGAAATTGGGGGCGTCTCCTCCCTGCCACCCAGGACTGTCATTTAGCCAGCCAGCCTGAAGACTGCGACAAGCAGGCAGATGTGATGCTTGAGAGAGTAAACGTGGCCAGTCTCCCAGGAACTCCTTAATGAAAAATTGCAATCCTGTGGATGAGAGTGGAGTTGACACAGTCCTCATTACTACCCAGGTCTAAATTAAACAAGACAAGGGAGGCTCTTGAGGAGTAAGGCAGAAGTTACTGAAGGCTTAAACAGTAAATTGCAGGAAGGGAGCTTCTGTCAGGGAAGGTTCTCTGACTTTCCAGGGTGCGTGGAACCCCAATACATTTCTCCTTTGGAGTATCAACAGCCACTTAGGTTGAGGATACAGAATGGGGCCCAGTAAACCCAGCCTCTTCCTTCCCTCTCTTGCTGGGTGAGGGCTGGGCTGCAAGCGTTGCCCCCAGGACTCTGCCTTGGCAGCTATGGCTCCAGAATGGTGACGCCCAGAAGCAGACACTCTGCAACGTACTGTCTTCCAGGCTGACAGCTCTTGCCTCCCCAGCTTGAATACATGCTCAGTGTGCCAGGGTTGAGTTCTGGAGTCCCCATGTCCCTTCATAGTGACACCCAGCATCTCTTTCTAGATAAGGGGCTTGCATGAAGCAACACCATGTTGGCTTACAAGTAGGAAATCATGTTCTTTCCCACCAATTGGATTTCTAGGTGACCACCTGAGATCCAAAGTTCTGGAAGTCAACACACCATCCACCCACGCTCCCCTTGCCCACCTCACTGTGTCTCTCTCGTGCACAGGCACATGCACACAGGGCGCGGGCTGCAGTCCGACAGAAACATAGGCTTCCTGCCGTTAACTGGAGGGCCCTGACTGCAGACACAGCATAACTATCTATTCATAGTCTTTTTTTAATTCTAAGAAATGCTGCTCTAGCTATCACCTACTTCAGGGCAAATGGCTGGCTGGCGTATCAGCATTTTTCTTTTTTTTTTTTTTTTTTTTTTTGAGACGGAGTCTCGCGCTGTCGCCCAGGCTGGAGTGCAGTGGCCGGATCTCAGCTCACTGCAAGCTCCGCCTCCCGGGTTCCCGCCATTCTCCTGCCTCAGCCTCCCGAGTAGCTGGGACTACAGGCGCTGCCACCTCGCCCGGCTATTTTTTGTATTTCTTAGTAGAGACAGAGTTTCACCGTGTTAGCCAGGATGGTCTCGATCTCCTGACCTCGTGATCCGCCCATCTCGGCCTCCCAAAGTGCTGGGATTACAGGCTTGAGCCACCGCGCCCGGCCCGTATCAGCATTTTTCAAGTTATAAACACCCCCTTTTAGCTGGGACCCCTTGTTTATTTTCAGTATTCTTCAGAATGGGAGTTTGGGCATGGCCAGCCGGCCCTGGCTGTGGCATGGAGGATGGATTGGCCCTGGGCACTCAGGGAGGGGTGGTGGGGGTTGTACCCCATGGCCAGGGGACAGTTACAGGCACCACTGTCCCCAGATGCCCCAGGGAACACTGCGTCCCAGCTGCTTCTACATGACAGTCCAGGCTATGGCTTTCCTTGTCTTGCACCCATTTCCTGGAGGAAAAGTGGGAATGGTTCAGGAATGGGTCCCTGCTCTATGGCTCCTGAGAAGGATTCCCTCTCTCCAGACTAACGCTGCTGTCCAGGCGCTTCTCCACCTTTAGATCCAAAGCTAAGGAAGGGCTTGTAAACATGTTGCTTTTTGTAAATTGCACAAGTGGACTTGTCTAGTTCCGTAAACATTGCTGGCGGCATCCGGATGGAGCCCCAGGAAGCAAGCTTCCTCCTGAAACGCTCCTCTGGGGGCAGGACAGCCCCCCGACTCTGGCATCAGCTGCCATGTCTTGAGAGCCTACTGTGTGCCAAGCATTTTACCTGCAGGGTCTGATTTTATCCTCAATCCTATGCAGTGGGGTACCAGGATTTTCCCTTTTTACAGATGAAGAAGCTGGAATTGAGGAAGGCTGAGGAGCTGCCCACAGCCTCACGATCGTGAGAGGCAGGGCCGGGACTTACGGCGTCCAAGGCACTTGGTGTTGTGTCTTCCCCCTGAGGGCTGCGTGCAGCCCCCACTTCCAGACCCCACACGGTATTTCCTCATCCAGGAAGAGGGGACCTAGGGCTGGACAGCAGCCACGCTCACTCATGCGCTGGGAGGGTCTCCCAGGGTCTCCCCAGGATCACGGCCACCTACCACCCCTGTCCCCTCAAGATGAATGGTCGCAGCTGCAAATTTCAAACAGTGTTACGTGCTGCGGTCGGCAGCCAAGACAAAAAGTCCACAGACGTTTGGCCTTTGAGGCAGAGGAACACCACGAGCTTTCCGTTGCTTTTCTTTTGATCTGCTATTCAATTTTTTAAAAGGAAAAAAAAAAAAAATGGAGAGGATCAGTGAGTAGAAATCTAATTTGAAAAAAAAACAAAACAAGTTCACACAAACAGGAAATGTCGTCTGCTGTGGACCAGTTGCTGCTGCTTTGGGACTTTTAAAACGACAGCACATCTTATGGATGCCGCTCACCTCTCTTAGTGAGCCTGGAATTCTGGGGCTCAGAGGAGCAAGGTTGAGAGGTCGTGGATGTGGGAAGGGAGGAGACACCATCTCATGTGCCCTGCAGCATTTGCTCCAGGGCCAGGGCTGGTCTTCGGCTAAGCTGGCTTCCTTGGTTTTGCTAAAGGAAGACTCAAGTCTTCCCTGAGAAATGTTTGCTTACAAAAGACAGAAACCTACCCTGTGGTGCTGAAACCAAGGGGAATTTAATGCAAGAGCAAACCCTAGAGCCAGAAGCTGGGTTTGGGCCTGGCCCCATCCCCACCCCCATCTCATCAGGCATCACAGACTTAAGGAGTAGGGCTGTGGGTCCCTGGTGCTCTCTGAGCCCTTAAGTCTCTGCTGGGGCTTATCTCTGTGTCTCTCTTTCTGTCTCTCTCTCTCTCTCTCTCTCACACACACACACACACACTCACACTCACGCCAGAGCTACTTCAGAATGGTGCCTTCAACCTGGAGCCTTCAATCCCACGTGGGTCCAGTGTTCTACGGGCTCTCTGTCTCTGACCTTCTGTGCCACCTTTATGGGAAAGAGAGTCAGATCGGTTCATGTATCTCTGTGCCTCAGTTTCCTCTTCTGCAAAATAGGAACGCTAATGGTATTTCTGTCCCGGAATGCCTGTGAAGGTGCCTTGGGTTAGACAGTGTGCTCAGCTCGTTCAGACTCAGGCGAGTGTACCCCTGCGCCTGATAGAGAGTGAGTGCTCAAAATGGGGTGTGACTGCTGTCCTTCCTATTGTACAGCATCCCTGGTGTAAGGAGTTACGTGAGCAAATGTTTTCAGAGCACACTCAGAGAGAACACAACCAGCATAGAAAAAAAAAAAAAATTAGATCATTTCACTGAAAGAACTATTATAAATACTTCATGATAAGTCCGATTTCTGTATAATTTTCAAAGCACTGCCACATACATGGCTTAGGCGATTCCCTCAGTATTCTGAGATATGACTGAGACTGTTTAATAAACAAGGAAATTAGAGGTTAAGGTATTGCCTGAGGTCACACTGTCTGCAAGTGACGGAGTTTAAGCTCAGATCCACGTCCCACCTCTAAATTCTGTGTGGGTTTGTTGTTGTTTGTTTGGTTTTGGGGGGTGTTTTTGAGACAGGGTCTTGCTCTGTCACCCAGGCTGGCGTGCAGTGATGCAGTCATAGCTCACTGCAGCCTCGACCTCCCAGGCCGAAACCGTCCGCTCCCCTCAGTCCCTGGAGTAGCTGGGACTACTGGCACACACTACCACTTTCAGCTACGTGTATGTGTGTGTAGATGAGATTTCACCATTGTTGCCTGGGCTGTTCTTGAATTCCTGGGCTAAGCCATCTGCCCGCCTCAGCCTCCCAAAGTGCTGGAATTACAGATACGAGCCACCATGCCTGGCCAATTTTGTGTGTTTTCAACTGCATCAGAGGTAAAAGTTTTTATAACCCATCCTATTTCTCTTTATACCTTGGCTACTGGGAAGCACAAAATTTTAAGTGTGATGCCCAAACTCAGCACTGCCCTAACCATGGTTTTTAGTATATTTTGGATATTGACTGAACTGCAGTACTTAGATGAGGTAGATTGGTTTTCTGAAACACAGCATAAGTGCCTCTGTGAAGTGGATGAATTGCACACGTTCAGAAATGGTGAGGACGAGTTTTATTTCTGACACGTCATCGTTTCTGCTTGTGGAAGAGGATGGGCTATGGTGGACATAGCTTGACACGTGTTCCTTCCTGTGGCATGGTTCTCTCTTCCAGCCTTTCTGTCTGGAGTCTTTGTGAAAAGAGTGTCCAAAGAAAACAAGGCCCCACTCGCCTGCAGGTCATCTTTCTGTTTCCTGCTGATACCTGGCGGGAGGTGAGGGGAGCTTTTCTCAAAGACCCTGGCAGTGAAGCATCATCAAAGTGAGCCAAGACCTTTGTGAGCCTGAGACGGGGATCGCACCTTTCCAGAACGCTCATCAGTGTCACTTCCTAAGGATTTCAAACCTGCACAGACAAACCCACGTGTCCTACGGGAAGGCTGCTGTGTGTCTAGGGGAAGGCTGATGACTTTCTTGGCCTTTGTCCCTCAGTTCGCAGAGGGGCGGTGCTGGTGTGCCCTGTCAGACCGGCTTACCCCGACAGGAGCCTGACACGCCTGGCTGAGTCCTGCCTCTGGCCTTGTGCCTCAGTTTCTTGATCTATGGTGTGAGGGTAGTGTCACCTCCCCTGGGAGTCATGGTAGCAGTCAGCAGTGTTAACAACAATGACAACAGGGGCAGCTGGGCCCCTCAAGGACCGCACTTAATGCTCACGATATCCCTAATACTGCTGTAAGCCCTTTGTTTTAACTCATTCCTGTCTCACAATCGCTGATGAGAAAACAGAGAGGCTGCCCACTTGCCTGGGATCACACAGCAAGTACACACACAACAGAGCCAGGACTCCAAGATGAATGGAAGGCACTAGCTCAGACCAGGGGGCCTCAGACAGTGGGTTCTCAAGCAGCGTTGGTTCTCTTGCCTTCCCCGGGGACCGTGAGGCCAGCAGCCTGTCTTGCCCGGAAGGTGACTGCTGCAAGCCACTGGTCCATGCCTCCCCGCATTCCTTCCTCTCTGACCCCCTTTCACCCTCTGCCCTTCATTTTTTCCTTCTATAAAAGCCCAGACCCAGCCTATCCCAGCCTGCATGAGGGACTGGTGTTGAAGTGGAGCTGAGCTGGGACCCTGGACCTCGGCTGCATAATGGGGCCGTGTTTTCTGAGGGAGCCAATTCATAGTTGTGTTAAACACATGCACTTGACTTTAAAAACCCCAAGTCCTCAGTAAATGAAATACTCATCTCCAGCTCAACGCCGCTGTGGGGTTCGGCCCCTTGGAAGCTGGGGGCTTGGGAGGAGAGAGTGCCTGCCCACTCCAGGACCCCAGCACCCCCTAGAAAGTGGCCTGTGGGCCTCTCCCCAGAGAAAACAAACTGCGGCTTATCTGACTCTCCCTTATTTATTTCTTTTTTTAATTTTTTGATAATCATCTTTTTAATCCATTTGAATTCCATTATCCAAATCCCGATGACAAACGTACCGACACACCCATCCAACCAGGGCTTGGTCTGCTGAGTACCGCCATGGTACCCCCGCAACTGTCTCTCATGAGACCTCCTGTATGCTGGGGACGCAGCTGCATGTTTGACAAAGTCCTAGCCTCACCCTGTGGGTATCATTAGCCCGACGGGGGACCACATGCCACAGTCTTACGGCCTGGAGGGCGAGATGGGCATCTGGGGGGCCGTGGGTCTGCCCCAGGCCTCTGCCTGCACCACCCCTAACCCTGAAGGCTTGTTCGATCTGTGGCCTGCAGTGAAGTGGGAATTTGCTCTCCCCTTTCCCAACACTCACTCCAATAAATCACTTCCTGTTTTAGTTTTATTGTTAGAGCAAAAATAAAACCTCCATGGAGTGCCCCATATATCTGCCTCTGGCATCTTTATAGGGTCTTTGGCATAGAGAGACATGCCCCTGGGAGGTGGTAAGAGTTGGGTTAGCCAAGACGTGGTGCCCAAATCAGACTCTGGGGTGACAGGCTGCCTTGATCACCCTGGCCAGGTACCCCTAATTACTGTGACCCTAAGTGGCCCTCCCTGGAAAGGGGCTCTGTCGTGTCCCTTTAGCACCCGGAAGACCAAGCGATTGGACTGGGCGTTTTCTGACCTCTTCTCAGAGAAAAACAGTTCCTATATAAAACGAATTCTGTTCAGTGTTAAAAAGAAATGAAATTTTGACACAAGCTGTGTGGATGAACCTTGAGGGTTCATACTGGGGAAGTAGGAGAAAGACATTTCACAGACATGGTGGTAAGTGTATATGTATATAATTGAACATATAAGGCATTATAGGCAATTATGTAAATTTGAGTTGAAGGAGAGCTCTTGGAGGTTTATAGGGAGAGTTTGACATGATGTGACATTTTAAAACAATCACTTTAGCTGCTCTGTTGAAAACAGATTATAGGGAAAAGAGCAGTAGTGTGGTGAGTAGTTAAAGGGCTACTGAAGTAGTCCCAAAGAGAGAAAGTAGTGGCCTTCAAGTGGTGAGAAGGGCATTATGTTAATTGAAAGAAGCCAGACACAGAAGGACAAATACTGGACGATGACAGCACTCGGAGGAGTCAGGATGCCTCAGGATGATGGCTACGAGGAGCTGGGGGAGGGAACGGGGAGTTCGTGTTTGATGGGTATGGAGAATCCGTAGGGAAGATGAAAAGGTTCTGGAGATCGGTTGGTGATGGTTGCACAACTGTGGCAGTGTGCTGAATGCCACGGAACCGGAAGGAGAAGGTGGTACATTTTGTGTTGTGTACATTTCACCACCACTTTTTTTTTTTTAAAGGGGAGACTTCTGGGTGGTTTTGTGCCCGTATTGCTACCTAGGGAGCTCTTGGCAGGTGGAAGAATTTGTTCCCACAGGGTTAGGAGCAGCAGCAAGGGTCCCGGCAGGCAGAGAAACTTGTCCTCAGGCCTCCCCTCTGCACCTCTGAGACCTCACCATGGGCTTCCTGGGCCGCTCCTTGCCCAGCACAGTTGCTGGAGGACTCCCTTAGTCTTTCCCTCCACCAGTGGAGCTGCAGTTGCCTTACAGAGCATTTGAGATCAACTGTGGTCAAATAATACAACATGTTAGAGTAAGATGGACTGATAAAATACAAGACACCCCGTTGATATTGAATTTCAGATAGACAATGAGTAATTTTACAGTATATGTATATCCCATGTGATATAGGGACATACTCCTACTAAAATGGTCTGCAACTCCGATTTAACGAGTGTTCTGTATTTTCTTTGCTAAATCTGGCAAGCCTGTGTGAGCGGCAGCCCAGCAGTGGAATTCTCCCCGGTGTATCTTGATGCTTTAGGGCTGGAAGTGGGTGGAAGAGTGTTAGCCTTGTGAGTCCCAGTTCTGGTATGGACTTTTCTAAGTCCACCACCCCCATTTTGTAGCCACTTGACTTTGAGCACATTCCCAGCTTTCTGACTCTCAATTTCCTTATCTGCACGTGTGGATAATAATGGTTCTCTCCTCATGAAATGGCAAAGGATGAAATGATGGTAGCTGTGCAGCCATTAGCATAGCAAGCATTGTGTTCGTGGCAACACTTCAGGTAGTTTCTGTTTCTTTGCCTTCCTTTATGAATTAAAGATGACCTTTTTCTAGATGAGCCTGAGGCTGTGGTGCTGAAACAGGAAAACAGCAGTGAAGACCTGGTTCTTCAGCCCAGCCTCGTCCTATATGGGCTCATGACCTCGAGTGAGTCAGTTCACCTCTCGGGGTCTCGGTTTTCCCAGCTCTAAATTCAATTAAACAGTTCTCAGGTTCCTTTCAAATTCAAAACTGTACATGATACCTCAATAAAGCTGTTGATTTTTTTTTTTTTTTTTTTTTAATTCTGAACATGCTTCCCCTGTGTCTCCTCCCAGCCGTGGTTGTTTTCTCACCTAATACTTACAGTCATGAGAAGTGGGTGTCACTTCTCCACTTAAATAAGTCTCACGACTCAGACAAGTTCTAAGCCCCTGACTCAGGGGCACACAGTTCTTGTGTGGTGGAGCCTAGCTTCCAACCCTAGAGTTCCTATAGGCCAATTCTTATCACCCTTTACACACCAGGAATTGGTTTTCTTGGAGAGTGGGCAGTGGGTCTCACAGCCCCAGGCCAACCCACTCAGGATGAAGGTTCACCACTTGGTGAACCTGTGGGCAGGTTCACCACTCACCAGACTCAACCAAGACAAGGTAGGGCAGTCACTGTGGCTCCCAAGGGCCAGTAGGAGCCGTGTATGGATGATCTTTCCAGCTGCTTTGCCTCTGCCGTCTTGATTAATGAAGATGTGGCTAGACCACAGGGCTCTTCAGTCTTGACATCATCAATCCCTTTGTGTCCATCTCTTGAGCCAGTGAAGCAGGATTGGCAAGAACAAGGCCTGTGGTGAACAGGCCTGAGCCAAGCCTCTGTTGACAGAGGTCAGAGAAGACAACAGAGAGACAGCAGAAAGAAATATTGCATATTTCATAAGGGGTTCTAAGCATCTCATGTAGAATCCTTAGTGAAATATGTAATCAGAGACTCTTTAATTCTTTGCTTCAGGCCTAGCTTCAAAGTTCAAAGGTAATTTTTGTCCTTTTCATTTTCTGACAGACCTTGTCAAAATTGGGTTTGGGGTGGTCTTGCTGGCCGGTGAAGTCCATATTGGTACATCCCCCGGTGCAGAGTCCACACTTGAAGCAGACACTGGATCTGCCATTGAGCATATTCAAAGAGAAAAACAAGGCAGCTGAATTAAAATGACAAACTAAGCGACCTGTAATTAAAAGGCTGTGGTGTAAACCAGAGGCCTGGAATTGGTACCTGGTACCGCAAACTAAAACTAGACTCTTTCCACAGAACGAGCAGGGAAATCCCAGTGATCATGGAGCACTGGGAGGTGGACCGAGGAGGCCATGTGCATCTTCCTTCCCTCCTCTCCCCCAAGACAGAGAAGCTCAACAACGCTGCTTCAGGATGGCGTTTTCTGGAAACGGCCAAGCTGGTCTATAGGTGTAATAGACTGGGACAGGGTGTGCCAGGATTTGAGCTGCATCAAAACGTGCTGTAGGGCTGAGACATTAGAGTGTAATTCCTCAAAAATATCCCCGACATACACATTTTAACTGGGCTTCAATGTGGTTGTATATGTGATTAGAATACACTGCCTAAGGAGCCCATTAGCAAGATCTGATATATCTGAACAATCTCATCTTTCTTGCAGAATTCAGGGCCCTGAAAGGTAGGATGAAGGGCAGATAAATATTGATGGATAGAGTAAGGAGGCTATTAGGGACATGCCTGGGACTGGTCACTATCATGACAAAGGATGCTTATACCCACCTGGCATTTTTGTCTGGTCCACCAGGCTGCCTTAGTTCACCAATGTAATTGTGAACAAGTGGATCTCTAGGGATCCAAAAGGAAAGAGACATTTATTTGGCCATCCACCCCCACCCTGAATGATGGTGCACTCATGACAATGGCAAATTACATTATTAGAACCTTCTAGAAGGGAGTGGTTCTAATAATGTAATTTCCCAATCCCTGGAAGTCCCTAAGGTCTTGATTGGTTAAATTTTGTGTTGCACCCCTCAGGGGCCTACATTCAAGATCCTTTAGGGCCAAACCTTGCTCCCAGCTCATCCTATTCAGCCCTTGGAGGAGCAATAAATGTGTTAATCTAGCCAAGAATATACAACAGAGCCAGGGAAGTTGGCCATCTGCTCAGGTGCTGAAGTTACGCCAATGCAAAGAGAAATTTACTCCTCAAATCCCAGCACAGACTGTGGCTATGGGGCCAGCAGGAAGGCTGATGGGAGTGGGCAGGTCCCAGGTAGCAGGGCTGTGGGGAAGCACATTCGCCACACCTTGGAGTAGTGTTTTGGGCATTGGTAGAGTGGAAATGATAAGACTGGACTAACCAGTCCACCACCCAGCACATGGTAGGTGTTCCTAAATGTTTACTGAATAAATGAGTTATCAAGTGATTTTATAATTGAATATAGACAGGAGTCTACACTCAGAGCCCAAGGAGGAAATGCTTCATTCTCCAATCCCTTTCAGTCATTCAACAGGTGTTTATTGAGTATCTACTATGCCCCAAGCAGTGTTCTAGGTGCTGGGGACACAACCATGAAAATGGCAGACGAGCTCCTTGAGCACAGGAAGCTTATGGGCTAGTGGGAGGATAAGGAGACGGTCACAGAACCGAGAACAGGGACCCTAAGCTACTCAGGAAAGTCCCTCCAAGGAAATGACATCTTAGCCAAGCCTGGCAAGCAAGTTAGAAATGAGGCAGGCACAGTGGGAGACGAGGATCCAGGCACAGCTGTGCCTTCTGGCGTGTCTGGGGATAAAATCCAGTGTTGAAAGAGTTGACACCCTCTGGACATAGCATGATTTTAAAAACAATGTCAGCAGTAATAGTAATAATAAGAATAGCTGCAATTTCTCACAGCTCTACATCAAGAGAGTCTTCACTTCTTTCCCTTTCATGGGCTGCAGCTTTAATTGGGTAAGTGGTTCCTTTAGAAACAATTAGGGATGGTAATCAGTCGCCATTCAGAAGTCTTCAGCAGGAACTGATTGGCAGGTCTCTTCCGGCTTGACCTTAAAACTTCCCCATAGCTGTGGCTAATGTCAAGCAAAGCCCGGAGGAGCATGATGGATTTCAGAAAAAAGGAAACAGAAATTTGGACGCACCCACAGTCTGTGCACACACTTAGCACCCAGCGTTTTGTGTTCTATGGAGAAACATCTGAAATGATCAGACCATCTTCACCTCCAAATTCTTCTTTAAAAAAAAAAAAAAAAAAGCTGAGTTGTCTTTTTTAAAAAGCCAGGAGTTGGAGGAGGAATTTCAGACAGGAGCCACCCATCTGTCTGAGGTTCGGATGAATTTCAGAGTTCCCAACTGTGTTTCACAGGGGCCCCGTGGAAAGTGCCGGCTCCTGTTCTTCACTGGCCATGATGTGCTCTTGTCCCACTGATTTGACTCAAGAAGACACTGGGGACCCTTGAAGTCCTGAACTGAGGACCTTGATCCTCCTGTAGTCCTAACCCTACCCGGGAAGGCTTGCTCCCACCCTACCCTGCTGGGCCCCTGCCGTCCTGGGTCCCACCAGCTCTTAGACTCCTTGGAGGGCAGAGGGGAGAGGATAAAAAGAAGCTACTGAGGAAGACAGACATGGGTGTGGAGATGGAGAGAAAGGGGAAGGAAGGTAGATGGCCAGTATCTTTCTTCCAGAGTCAAGAGTCAGTTAGAGCGATGTCGTGCTGGTTAATTGTCAGATGGAGAAATGTGACTTACAAAACAGTATAACACCAATTAAAACTTACCCCAAAAAGCTGGGAAAACATCAAAACAGGGATAATAATAACCTCTGGTTAAGGGGAATTTAGGGGAATTTTATTTTCCTGTTATTGTTTTCCTCTAATTATTACCATTAGTTTCTATAATTGTTTTAAGGATAACAGCAAGCAAGAAATAGACAGAAAAAACACAGAGACCAAGATGAGCTGACAGAAGCAGACACACGGCCAGAATAACCGACAGACTAGGGGAGACTGACCTCCTGCCCCACATACTCTGTTCCCTTGAGCAAGCTTCTCTGTGACCTTCAGCCTCCTCCCCTGTGAAATCGTGCTTCCTGTCCTGACCATCTTATCAATTGTCCTGACACTCCAGTGAGAAGACAGGGGACCTGGCAAATTGTGTAGAGGATGATTGTGAGCCAGTCATTAAGTACTGAGGATTCAAGCAGTGTTTCTTTGCAGACAGTTCACCCAAATGATTTGTGAAGAATGCAGATTCCTGGGCCCAGACTGGGTCTCTGGGAGCAGGGCCTAGGAATCTGCATTTTAATAAGCACCTGCCCTCCGACTTTGAGATCCAGGCATTTCAGACAGACAGCATCAGGGCAGGAACATGGAAGGATGACTGTCGTAGGTGCTGTGAGTGATAGAAGCAGTGTAAGGTCTAGCGTATTGTCTTCTCGCAACTTGAACCTTGCTGGAGAAGTGAGAAGTGGGTGTGCAGAATCATACAGTGTGCAGACAGACGGTGGCCTAGTGAAGTGCCGTGTGCTTGCGAGTTGAGGGGGAGCTCGATGGTGCTGGGGCAGAGGTCTACAGAGAGTAGGTTGGGTTTAGAAAGATGAAGAGGAGGAGCAGCACTGGCCATCTGGATGGGGGAGCCCCTGGTGAGCAGGGTCCACCAGGTGGGAGGGCAAGGCCTCCTTCTCTGGCTGTGCGTGTCTGGTTGCTGGTTGGTGTCAGGGATGGTTTTGCACTTTCTGTTTCCTGATCTCACCTGTCCCAGGACTTGTCCCGCCTGTCCCAGGGCTCTAAGTGGCATTACACTGGTTGGGCAGGCAGGCACCCTCGTCCTCTGACCTGTCAGACTGGCTGGTGTCAGCTGACAGCGGAGCCACGCTGAAAACAGAGACAGCACCAGGGCCTCCCTCTAGGGCCTTGTACTCACTGGTTTGCTTCCAGTCGACTCTGAAAGCTCCCTGCTGCTTCCTCCACCATTCCTTCGCTTGTTCCGGAGGAACTACCCGACCTGGGTTGGCATCCTGCCTCTGCCACTCACTGTGTGACCTGAGAGCAATTACTTAACCTCTCTGTTCACACGGCCTCTTGTATGAAATGGGAGAAGAGTGGCTCTTGCCACAGAGGGTTGTCATAAGGATGGTCCCTGAGATAATCCACACAAAACCTTTGATGTGGGGCCTGACACTTAGCAAGGACACGATAAATGTTAGCCACTGATACACGTGTTCACCTGGCAACTGTTCACTGAACTCCTGCCATGCTAGGTGTGAGGGAGGGGCTAGAGACACCGGGAGCCCATGATGGGCCCGGATGGGTGTGAAATAGCCTCCTGTGACACAGTATGATGAAGTGGTATCTCGGATGCAGGTGGCACAGTGTGGAATGGCTGGCCCAGTGATGGGCCCAGAGGAGGAGACATTTGGTTGGGTCTTGAAAGGACAGAATGGGAAGGTGAGAGGACATTCTAGGTGGAGGGAATGGCATATGAAAAGTCCCAAGTCCAAGATGTAACATCCTCGCTCCTTTTATCGTCTGCTTGGGGAAGAAATGGGGAGAGGAATGGCTTCTGCTCGCCCACGCTGTTCATATCTAGGAATGGAGTGGCCAGGTTGAATCCAAGGACAACTTGGAGTGGGCGGAAGGTGCAGCAGTTCCCCGGAAGGGCTCTACAAGACTCCTGGGTTGCAACTGCCAGAAAATTCTGTTCCCCACAGCTCCCTGGTCCCAGCTGTGAGGTCGTTAACTGCAGCTGCCTCAATGTCAAAGCCGGGGCGAGGATGCTCATCTTACCTTCTGCCCTGGACAGCTGCAGCTGTCCTGCATCCTGGACGTTTGCTGTCCGCGCTCCACTTACGAGCTGTCTTCCTCAGGCCAGTCCTGGCTGCCGGCTGCATTTCATCTTATTTATCTGTGTGCCTTGACAGTGGCTGTCTCCTGCATCATTCCAAGCCAGAGAACCCAGACTGACCAGAACCCTCATTGGAGCGCTAACTTACTGTACACAGCATGGCTTAGAGGCATGGAGGGTGAATGTATCTATCACCCGACACAGCTGCCCTGACCCTGGAAAACAAGGGCAGCCCACACAGGGACACACCCACCAGCAAACTAAACAGGCAGTTCAATCCATAAGCAAACCAAAGTGGAAGCAAGTGCACCAAAGAGATGTCATCCTCCTCCAGGCTGTGCAGGGGGCTGGCTGGCTGTGCTGCTGAGACCTAAGAGAGTAAATCCTGCTTGGGCTCTAAGTATGAAAACAGACCTGTAAGGCTTCTCTCAGTTTTATTTTGGGGGGACCAGGAGGAGAAGAGGGGAGAACCTGGTATCCCCATTCTGAAAATGGGCTTGAGGGCTGTGGCTCTGAGGCCACATTTTGTAATAGGAGAGTCAGCAAACTGGGTGTAAACCGCTGCACCCCTCCCTGCCAGCCCTGAGACTCGGGACCACGACTCAGCCTCTGTGGGCCTCAGCGTTCACATCTGTAAGTTGGAGCTGAGCGTGTCCACCTCTCAGGGTTGAAAGGATTCGGGATGTAATGTGTCCAGTTTCCAGCACCAAGTAAAGGCTTTCTATTTTTAGTTCCCTTCCTTCCCTGGCACAATGTCCATCCGTGTCATGATTCGAAAATGTGGTTTTGCACCAACGCAACTGTGGCCTCCTTCAAGGTACCTTTGTCTACTATATAATGTTTAATCCCCAATGTAACTGGGCACTGGGAATAGAGCTGTGAATGAGACAGAGGAGCCAGCCCCAGGGGCTGGCAGCCCAGCAGATTGACCTTTGGTGGCGTTTTGGGGGAATCAGCAGTGATGGCAGAAGGTTCACCCTGACATCCTCCCCTCTGGCCTAGGGCAGGAGAAACTGCAGCCGTCTCCACGCTACGCCCGCTCCCTCCGGGGAAGAGGGCTGCGCTGCTGGTGGTCGGTTTACACCTCAGCATCAGCGGCTCAGAAGCAGGAGGTGGCAGGTTGTGGCCATGCCCTGTGGTGGCTGGGCCCCCTGGGGTTCGTGGGCTTTGCCGGCGTGGACCAGGCTGTGCCAGGAGCCTGTCCCCTGTTGGTCTATGTGCCGTAAGCCAGACCCCAGCAAGGCTTCTCCCAAAGACGTGGGTGCCTCGGAAAGATGAAAGCGGTGATCCTCATTTCCCTAAAGGCCTCCCCAGCCTTTGACAAGGTCCTGGCGGAAAAGCTAGACCTGTTTTTGTACATTTTGACCCCAGGGACATTTGTAGGTGGCCTGAAAGCTAAATCAATGGATTTTACTTACTTTTTAAAAATTCACCTTTCATTACATTTGAAAAAGACCTTCTTGCCCTATTTCTGAGTCTCCTCACGTCTCCTCTCCCTTCCCCAACGCCCCCCTCTAAGGGTCTAAGGGTGAAGTAACAGGCGGGAGTGCCTGTCATACACAGCACTAGGTAATAAAACACCTTTTGGAGCTTAGCCACCAAATGTCCCTCGTGTCCAAGTGTCCATATCCAAACCTGAGCTCAGTCAGGTATCCGATTGGTGTTGCTGTCACCGGGGCATTTGCCGCACCCAGGTGCTGACGTCATCTATTGATACCCCCTGTCTCCAGATTCTTTTTGGCATCTTCCTCCCCAGCTTCCTAATCACTGGTGAGACCAGATGGCAAAACAAATGGGGACTGATTTTGCAGTGACATCGGAATTGGAAGCTTTCTTTCTGGAACTAAGTATTAAGTATTTTTTTAAGCACTTATTTTCTAACATGTAGTCCACAAAGAGGGCGTCAGCCCTGTGCTTTGAACTTGACACACATTGTCTCACTTCATCTTTGCTGCACACCCTTGTGTAGTAGGTATGACCAGCCCTATGAGAGAAGGGGAAACTGAGGCCCAGACCAGTGAGGTGATGTGTGCAAGGTCACGGACTGGGATTTCACCCATGCACCTTGTCTCCGGGGCGTGTCCTCTTCCCACAATGCTGTTCTGCTGTTGGGTTCTTTAACTGGAAGATGATATAGGTAAGACATACCTTGAATGTAGCTATGAGGCCAGACTGTTTTTTGCTAGATGCAAAATCTGGAGTCTAGCTTTCCAGATCCCACAGGGAAAAGACCTTGGAGTAGATCCAAGATTCCCCCATGGCATGGAAGGAAGAGGAAAGAGGACATTTATAAGGCTTTTGTGGGAGGCAGTAACACTGTGACTGTGGGTGTCAAGAAAGGGCCTTGCCTGATTCTGCGGGCATCTTTAAACCCAGCAAGTTCCCCTGTGTTCAACCCTCCCTCCCAAGGCTGCATGATGGAACCCTTGAACCAGGGTCAGTTGTTAGGAATTGCAGCCAACACTTTGACACACACTGTGTTTCAAGTATTCTTCTGAATGCTTTGCATATTCTGTGAAGTTGGTACTTCTGTTAGGTCGGTGCAAAAGTAATTGTGGTTCTTGTCATTAAAAGTAATGGTGGCCAGGTGCGGTGGCTCACGCCTGTAATCCCAGCACTTTGGGAGGCCGAGGCGGGCAGATCACGAGGTCAGGAGATCAAGACCATCCTGGTTAACACAATGAAACCCCTCTCTAGTAAAAATACAAAAAAAAAATTAGCCGGGCATGGGGGCAGGCGCCTGTAGTCCCAGCTACTTGGGAGGCTGAGGCAGGAGAATGGCACGAACCCGGGAGGCAGAGCTTGCAGTAAGCGGAGATCACGCCACCACCCCCACCTAGCCTGGGTGACAGAGCGAGACTCCACCTCAAAAAAAAAAAAAAAAAAAAATTAATGGTAAAACTGCAATTACTTTTGCATCAACCTAATACTATCCCCACCTTATAGATAAGGAAGTTAAGGCACAGAGAGGTGAAGTAACTTGCCTAGGATCACACAGCTAAGTAGGTGGCAGAACCACATTCAAACCCCCATGGGTTTAAACCCAGGGAAATTGGTTGGCTGCACTGATCTTATCTATCCTGCCTCTGAGGAGGGGAACCCTGCTTTTGACACTGTAAGGCAGGAGGAGCTGGGTGATGGGTCTGGTTTCTTTGAAAAACCAGCTGGGGGGGGGGGGGGCTTTGAGCCTTCTGACGATGCCTTGATGGCTGCCACACCCCCATGGCCCAGCCCTGGCGAAAATGCGTGCCTGTGGGGGCTGCCCAGGAACGTGGGCTCATGCCTCCTCCCTGCCACAAGCAGCAATCTCTGTAGCTTTTGACTGGGCGCTCTTCCTCTGAAGAAGGCAACAGGGCTTCCCTGGGCCAGTAGCTGTGAGATAAACAGCAGGGAAGGCCGGGCGGGCCAGCTCCTGCCAACAGAACTACTTATCGAGAGGTACCTGGTCAGCACTGATGCCAGAGGGGCACAGGGAGGTGGTTGCTCAGGCCCAGCCCATGCTTCTCTGCAGAAGTGGATGTGCTTTTCTGTTTGTTTTTCTTTTTTAAAAAATTTAAGTCCAACTACCTTGAGATAGTCGGAGATACAGAGCTGCTTGAGGAAAATTCAGCCCCAAAATTCATCAGAAAGATGATTGGCCTCAGGATTAGGGGGGCAAGATCCCTCCTGAAGGACCAGCAGTGCCGGGCCCTGTGTAGGCACGAGGTGAATGTCATTCATTTCAATCTCACCCTGGGCCCGTTTTATAGTTGCAGAAACTGGGGCTCAGAGAGGTCGGCTTGCCCGAGGTTGTGCAGCTAACAAGGGCAGGACTGGACCTTCGGATCTGAAGCCAAGTGCCTGCTGTTGCTCCCTCCCCTAGTGATGAACACAGTCACAGGTGGAAAACGGGGTGGCCTGCGATACTCCAGACCCGTGTTTCTTACTTTGCCATGGGGAGGAATGAGGAGCTGGGGTTATCGCCCTGTGGTTCATTCCACCCTTCACCCCATGGGATACCGAGTCAGCCACCAACAGCCTTTCCTGGTAGGCACTCAGTTACATGCCCTGGGGTGAGGAGGATTTGTGAGAACTGTTGCTGTGCTTCTTGGGAGCTTGATGGCAAAGTAAAAGCAAGAGAACACAGACAAAAGACATATAATATGGAGATCCAGAGGAGGAGGGTTTGGAGTGCTTAAACAAGGGTGGGGCCCTGCGTTTGTCTGATAAATAGCACAGTGATTCTGTATCATCATCGTGTTGTTTATGTGAATCCTGCTGGGCACCACATGCCCTCATCAGGGCAAACTGCAAAATCGCCAGGTTTGCTTCTGTTCTGCAAACACTTTTTGAGCTCCTGCTCTGGGGGCCGGCCTGGTACTAAACACGGGGGATTCCAGGATGAGCAAGGCAACAGTCCTGAACTTCAGGGAGCAGAGCTAGGGGTCCAATGGGTAAACAGACAGTTACAGTATGTTGTGAGAAGAGAGTAAGCTCCAGAGTCCAATTGCCTGGGTTCAAATCCTGGCTCCACCACCTTTGGACTTTGTGACTTTGGAGCTTTGTGACTTAAATGACCACCTCTCTGGGCCTCAGGTGCCTCATGTATAAAATAGGAATATAGTATGTCTCTACCTTGTAGGAGTGATAGAAGGACTAAATGTGATTATGTAAGAGCTCAGGACAATGCTTGGCACCTGGTACTCAAAGTATATTAGCTCTTCTGGTGGTACTGGTGGCTGTGCTATGAATGATAACAGCAATAATGGTAAAAATAATACCGTGCTCTATAAGAGAGATGAGCCTAGATCACTGGCGAAGCACCAGGAAAAGGGGATACCTGACTGATCCAAGCCTGGTGGCGGGGCTGGGTCATCAGAGATATCATCTTAGAGGAAGTGAGGAATATGGTGAGGTCTGAAAGCCCCACAGTTAGCAGGAAGAGAGGAGTGAACAAATCCAGAGAGACTTGGGGGCAGGGGACTCCCTCCTGGGTAGGTCCCTTAGGTGCAAGAAAGCGCGGCGCTTCTGGAGAAATCACAGGGGTCCAGTGCCCTGCATGGGGCAGGGCTGCTGAGAGACAGAGCCTGAGGGGCTGGCAGGCGCCAGAATGCAGACGCTGTGTGCCACGCTCAGGCATCTGCACTTTCCATGGAAGACAGTGGGGACTCGTCGTGGGTGTAAAGCACAAGAACAGCGGAGTTAGAGCCGTGGTTGCAGCCTCTGTTTTGGTCTGGAGGGACCCAGGCTTGGAGCCCAGAAACTAGGGGATTGTCAGCAGCAGTCCAGGCTCGAGGGGATGTGGTTGGTACCCGGGTTGCCAGGATGGGGAGTTGTGGCCAGGCTGTGGGAAGTGGGTGCCTGGGTACCTGGCAGGGAACCTGAGCAGACAGCGGTGCTATTCCCTGAGATGGGACACAGGAAGAGGGCAGTGACCACTCTCAGACATTCCGAGATTGAGGTTCTTGTGGGACATTCCATGGAGAACGTCCAGCGGGAAGGTGAGAGCGTGCTTCTCGCCTCTGCTATAAATCCTCCCTTCCCCAAAGTTCCCCTGCAAGATGGCCATCCCCATACACCTACAGAGTCTGGGGCAAGAGCATTCCATGCAGAAGGAACAGGACGTTCACTGCCCTGCGTGTGCCCTGTTCCGTGGAAGGAAAAGAAAGGAAGAAGAGAGAAGAGAAGCGAGAAGGAAGGTGGGGGAGGGCCATTTTGTAGGGGTGATGATAAGAAAGAGACCAGTGACTCACAGGCTCGGACAGAGATGCCTGGCCTGGCTGAGCTGGAGATTTACCCAGAGGCATCCGGCAGAGTCCCATGTATTTCCAGATGTTTCTGGTTAGAAGTTCCTATAACATTCAGAGAAAATGCCCTGTCCTCCTGGATTCTGGCCCAGTTTGAAGAGCACCCCAGGCTGACTGAGCTGTAGCAAAGCCTCAGAGATGCAGTGGTGGGCTGGCGGGCTGGGTCCCACTGCACGTGCGCCTCGGGAAGCCCACCTGGCCCTCTGTGAGTCTGGCCTGTGAACTGATTTGCCCGGAGTTGGTCGGGTGGGGGGTCTTAGAGTAGCCCTTTGAGAAGGTGGTTCAGTTCTGAACTCCATCCAGGTGTCCGTGAAAGAGACTCCTTCGAGTCCCTTTCAGTCCCCCACACAGCGCTGTAGGTGTACTAGAAGTCATGTGTAAACTGCCCTGAAAATCTGATTTTTGAAAGCTTAGGAGAAATGCGTCCTTTGACTGCCTGAAGCATCTTCATCGTGAGTCTTCATAGAAACCAAGTATGGCTTCAGGGCTCAAGAAGGCCAAACCTCACCCTGTGACTTATACAACTGAGACCAGGAGTATCTTTGAGAATAAAATGTGATTTTCCTTTAACACAATTTATAGATGATCTTTATGGGATATTCTGCCTAAGCAATTAGTTATGGGAATTTTAAAACTCCATAACAACTTTAAGGAAAGGAAGTTAATCAGAACTTCCCGACTAAGAATTGAGTTCAATAATCATTGCCCAAGGGGCTTCCCTGTACCCAGAAGCCACGTAGATCTGGGCTGTGGATCAGCCTTTGCCATCCCCCGTGGGAATGACTGAAGTCACACGGGAGGTCATTGTCGGGGTGGCTGACTTGGGGGCCAAAGACATGAACTTCAGAACAGGACAGCCAGGGTGGAACCTGGGCCTCACCACTTGCAAGGCCTGAGCCTTGGGACATGCATTCAAGCCCTCTGAGCCTCAGTTGACTCATTTGTAAGTTGGGGGTATCACTTTTGGGATTATTGTGAGGATTAACTGAGATGGTGACTGTCAAGTGCTTGGTGGGATGCCTGACCCATCACAGAGCCCTGCAGGTGAGTTTGTAGTTTTCCCTTCTCTGGCCACCTTGGGGTCATAGATTAGTTAGTGAATGATCAGTTGATCTAGAACCTTCTAGATCTTTCTGTTTCATTCCAGATCTCACATTGACCCTTTTGTCCAGTGCCTTCCTCGGGGCAGTGGAGGAAGACACAGAGTGGAGGTATTTCTGACTCCTCTTGAGAGACTGTGGTTTTGATGTTTTTCAAAAAAAAAGAACAGAAATAGAGGAGGGAGAATCCCCCACCAGGCAGTTTTGCAGGGAGGGCCTGGCCTAAGAATGTGCTGGGCATGGGGAGGTGAAAGATGAGCCAGGCAGAAAGGGAGGGCTGAGGCTGTCCCCCGGGAAGGCTGGGTGGCCTGTCCCCAACTGTCACTGGGGGCCTTTGTTCCCTGAAGCCAAGGGGCCTCCCTTGGAAGGCATCCGTTGCCACAGGAAGCAGATTCGTTCATGAAAACCCACCCCCCAGGCCCCGACCCCACTTGCTTTTTTGAACCTTTCTGTTCTTTGCTTTGGCTCAGAGAATGCCACTTAGTGTATAAAAAAGGATCCCAGCGTCCCGCCCTGCTGGACCGGTGTAATTATGTCTGCTATGCTTCCTTTCTGGAAGGCCCTGGTTGGGGGACGCTACAGCCTTTCCAGGCCCCACGGGCTCATCCCTCTTCAGCAGACCGGCCTGTCCTGTCATTTTGGGCATAAAGCCTGTGCAGGGACAACCATGCAGCCCTTCCCCTTCCCGACCGGCTTCGAGGTTCGCAGAGGTGCCCTGCTCTCTGTCTCCTCAAGGCCGCACTCCCTGTTCCCCCGCCCCATCCCCTCTTAGATGGCCTTCGGCGCCAGCTCACTCCTTCTCCTCTGTGGGCTTTGCATGAATACTCCTTTCTTGGGAAAATCATTCCCTGCTCTCCCAAGCTGGAAGGCACTCCTGTGCCATGTGTCCATGGCACCTGTGCTTAATGAAAGCAGGGAACATGAACTAAACACACACCCAGGCAAGGGCCTGGTCTGGCCTTCCTGACTTTATCCTCACACCCGCCCCATGATGCAATGAGGCATTTCCTGAGCGCTCACCTGCAGGGGCGCATGCAACTCCCTCCTCTCATCTGAACTTTACAGCCACCTTTGAAGCAGGGGGTACTGTTTGGCCCATTTTACAGTGAGGAAATACAGGCTTTAGGACAAAGCCCAGACCTCATAGCTAGTAGGTGCCAGATCTGAGAATCTGACACCAGCATCTTCTCTTGGCCACTAAATTACACTCCACCTGCCACACTGCATTGCCATATTTTCTGTTCCTCATCCCTATTAGAATATGTGCTTTCTCCCTGAAATCATATCTTGCTTCAAACTGGGCTCCCCCAGCGCCGCAGGCTGGGGCCTGGTTGCATGACTGGCAGTCATCGGACTGATTCAGGCCAAGGATGGAGCTGCCACCAGGTTGCAGGGTCGCTCCTGAAGATGGAGGATCGGGCCGGGAGGTCGACAGCCTGCTGGGCAGGGGTGAGGGGCGAGCTGACCAGTCCAAAGCTCATCCAGGGCAAAGTGGGACCTGCAGGTGGCAGACGCTGTCAGCGGGAGGTTGGGAACCAATGCCTGTGCGTGCCAGAGGAGCCCAGGCAGCGGGTGCGGGCAAGAGCAGGCCTGAGCATTCTCTCCCTCTCTGCCTGGAACACCCTGAACTCATCAGTTTTGGGGCTCCAACCAGGGCAGGAAGAGAAAGTGAAAGGAAAGTGACATCAGCCACTCTCCCTCCTTGTCAGCAGCTTAGGGTAAAATTCTAGTTGGGAAAGGTGTCCTCATCTTTTCATTACATTGGCCTGAATTTCTAGAAGGTAGAGTGACTTCTCTTGGCCAGGGTATTCTTCTGTGCAAGAGGCATACAGTCAGCTATTCTCACCATCATCTATAACCACAGGAGGTCTGTAGCATCGTCATCCCCATTTTACAGATGAGAATGCTGAGTCTCAGATTAAGTAACTTGCCCAAGGTCCACAGCCAGTCAGTGCTAGAGCCAGATTTTAAGCCCAGGCTGTCTGGCTGCAGAGCTTGTATTCTGAACCACTCTGCTCTGCTGCCCCTTGATGGAAACAGCCACATAGTAAAGAAGTCTATTTTTTTCATGAGAAAAAAAACTTTTAACTGTGAATATTAATTGCTTGTCCATTAAGAGCACCTGTGGGTCAAGTGACACATTAAGTTCTTTGCAGACTTTATCCCTTTAAACCTCATAAAAGCCAGTGAGGTTGGTGCTCTCATCAGCCCTCAATTTACTGATGAGGAGACTGAGGCCAGGAGAGTGAATCTGACTGACCCCGGATCATGGGGCTGGTCAGGGCGCTTGCCAAATTTTACATCCAGGTTGGTCTGTCTGACTCCAGAGTCTGATCTCCAGCCTGTGCTGATGAGCTTGCTCATCTCCGCAGAGTCCCAGACATCCTAGGGAGAGTAAACCTTTGTTCCTTCAAAGCAAATACTCTCCATTTTTGTTCAGTATTTATTGAATGAGATCAGGGAGACACTGATTTTCTGTAAAAATTGTATCCTGAAATCAATGTATTTAGTTTCTACCAGTTAGTTTCAGTAGGGTCACCAGCCTTTAAAAAAAAAAAAAAAATGCAAAGACTTCCCAGTTCTTGCCTCACTTTCCTTTAATGAGCTCTGAAATCAGGCCAGCCCAAGGGGACCTATCCCACGTTCCCTATTCTGGATAATAAAATGGGTCACTCACGTCTTTTTAGTTTTATAATTTCCATTGATCGTAAATCTATATGTGTTGCCAAAATACTCCTCTGAGGTTGATGGAAGGTAGCAAAGATGTTTTTTTATTTCACAGGAATGTTATGGCACCACACAGATGACACTCCCTGCCCCCTCGCTCTGCCCTGGAATCCATCCCTGCACCTCCAACAAGGGCTGCTGGGTGGATAGAAGGAGAAAATCCCTCTTTCTGCTCTGCAGTCCAGCAGCACAACAGAAAGACATACTTGGGTTCCAGGATTTGCTCTGCTGCTTCCTGGGAATGGGTGGGTGAGCTCTCATTGCTGGGCCTCAGTTTTGCCCTCTGAAAATCAGAGGGTGGTATCAGATAATCACAAAGATATTTTGTAACTCTGAAGTTCTGGGTTCTAAGAACTCTGAGATGTAAAATCATTTGAAAGCTCTACAGTCAGAAGAATATTAATACCTCTGATGTCGTGCAATTGAGGGTGTCTTATTCACCTCTGAGCCCCAAGTCTACGTCCCTGCCTTCGTGTGTGACTCTGTTCCTGGGTATCTATATCTTCATGTCCTTGGCCATGGCCTAAGAAGCCGCAGAGATGTGTAACTTCCTCAGTAAACAGCTGATGGATTTAGATGTGCTTGTCCCCCTAGCACTCCACGATGGTCTTCCTGTTTCACTTTCACTGTGATTACAAATGGGCTGTCCTTCTTGAAAGAGGAAGAAGGCAGTGAAGTGATAAACAAAATCTTCTTAGTACTCTACAAAGATGTTAATGTGTTGCCACAAAGCTAATCACCCTTTGCTGAATTCTGCAAGTACTGGGCACCAAGTGCCTGGGACACTGATAGCTGGGCCTTATCCCAGCTGCCCTGGAGGGAGGGACATGAGTTGAGCTCACATTATTCATAGTGACATGAACTATGATAAGGATGGAGCAGCTTGAGGCAAAGGGGTGCAGGTAAAGGTGGTGGAAATGGCTCCGTTGGGGCCCCAGGCTTGGTGGTGGTGGTTGCTGGGGAGAGAAAGAGGGTGTCTTCCAGGCAGGGATGGGAGGAGGGCTTTGGAGCCCCGTCTGCAGAACTAGCTCCACCTCTCCTCTTGGGGGAAGACCAGACTTCCTCTCACTGAAGGCATACAACATGCAGAAACGAAAGGCCCAGAGCATGGCTCATGCATGCCTTTGGAATGGAGAAATGGGGTATTGTTGAAACGTGCTGCTTGATTAAGAAATAAATGGACCTCTTTGGGTACCTCTCAATTCATAGTTCAGTTACTGTGAAATTCCATGAATCCTTTACAGTCTGTTAATACATATTAATAGCTAATCTTGATATTGCCAGAAAATTGCTCTTCAGACCTCCAATTTGCGTAACAGCTGCCAATCTAAGTTGCCGCCGATTGCCTCTATCGGTCTTCTATGTCAGCGAGAGATTAAGTCGCCATGAGCCAGGCATTTTGCACAGATGACAAATGTGTTTAGCGTTCACTGCAGAACCCGCTCATGTAAAAGCGACGCTCAATCAGCAGTTGTCAAAGTGAAACAGAGACCACCAGCCTCAGAACTGGCCTGATAGAATCACCACGGGGCAGCGATCAAGAGCAGGTTCCCAGGACAGCCAGACCCACTGAATCAGAATTACTCAGGGTGGCGTCTGGGAACCCGCATTGCATCAGATTCTCGCTGTGGTTCTTTCATACACTGAACATTGAGAAATGCTGTCAGGTGAAAGGCAAAGCAATATTCCTGCTATCCTGCCCGGCACTTGGGAAACCACCCTCCCTAAGGTTTATAGTAACTACTTCCTGAGTGCCTACTATGTGCCAGGTACCATGCTGTGTGCTTTCCTTGTGGGCTCTCATCTAATCCTCAAAACAACCCTGAGAAGTAGACTCTATTATTGTCCCCATTTAGCAAATGGAGAAACTAAGGCCTGAAGCGTTCAAGTGATTGGGTCAAAATAGATGTACAATATTCTGGTCAGTCTGGGAAGAGAACCAAGGAAGCCAACTGGTTCAAAGAAGGGAGAGGGCAGGAGGAGATCCTGAAGGGTGGTAAGCCCCTGCCTCCCAAGAACATTACCCTCTGGGAGCCCCATCTTGGTGGGGGAGATTGACAGCCTCTCTGGCTAGGGGAGGGGTAAGCCACCCGGGACTGCTCAGTGGACTCATGCTCCTCCTCCCCCACTCCTGCCAGCAGCGACTTCCGAGGACCCCAAAGCACTAGCCAGCAGGTGCTCAGCCTGCCTGCCCTTACTTCTGATTTCCCAGCAAATTCAGCCTCCCAAGCAGTGTGGGAGCTGCATCCCTTCCTCACCATTGTTCCTGTTCCGGGCCACCATTCAGCGGAAAGCAGTCCAGCTTGGCAGCAGCCCCATTCCTATTCCTGCACCCCTCCGGCACCCTGCCCAGGCCTCCGGAAGCCCGAACAGCTGATCTGAGATGTCAGTAAGGCCCTTCCAGCTGCACCTGGCCTGGCTGAAAGGGAGCCCCGGGGGTACCACGTAGCCTCAGACCAAGTCCTTCCTGGGCAGCCCTTGGCGCCCTCCCCCTCCAGCGTGATTTGATTCCCCTCCTCTTGTTTCTTGGGCTCACCAGATGGGTGGAAAGTGCCAGCGTCCTTCCCTCGTCAAAAGCTGTTGCATTTCTACCCAGGGCCGAGAGTCCCCGCTCTTCTCTCTTGGCCTCCAGCCCCAGGGCTGATGCTAAGTTCCTGTGTAGCAGCCACAGGCTCTAAGCCAAAAACCTCCACCAGAAGATGAGGCAGGGGCTGCGGGTTTAGGCACAGGAAGCCCATACAGCCTCATTGGCCGTCTTGTGACCTGAACAATCCCTAATGTCCCAGAGTCATTCATGCATTCCACAAAGCTTTCAGTGTCCACTGTATGTGAAGCACTGGGAATACAACAGTGAACAAAAATTAGTGAAAACTCCCTGCCGTCTCAGAGTTAACATTCTAGAAGGGAGAGACCAGCAAAATAAGTAAATTGCGATAAACTAAGGAGATAAGTACTACAAAGAAGAGGGAAGCAGGGAAGGGGATGGGAGAGCTGAGGTTCCACAGGTTTCTCTTACTATCCAGCACTGAGTGCGAGCCTTCCTAACTGCACCCAGGGACTCCCACATTCTGGCTGGTTCCACCTTGTCTTTCTCTTGCAGTTACCCACAGGTTCCACTAACTGAGCAGGGGCAGCTGGGCTGGAGGTGGTGGGGGTTGAGAGCAGCCAGAAGAGGGCACCCCGTACTATCCTCAAACACCTGGGGGAGGCGCCAACCCAGACAGGGTTGGTTCAGCCCACACCAGTAAAATGATTGTAGCTAACATTTAAGAATACAGAGATTTCACATGAAACCTGATATTCTGACTTCTCTTTTTTTAATTTACATTTTTCTAACTTTTAAGTTCAGGGGCACATATGCAGGTTTGTTAGATAGGTGAGCTTGGGTCATGGGGGGGGTCTGTTCTTCAGATTCTGTCATCACCCAGGTATTAAACCAGTACCCATTAGTTATTTTTCCTGATCTTCTCCCTCCTCCCACCTTCCACCCTCCAACAGGCCCCTGTGTGTGTTGTTCCCCTGTGTGTCCATGTGTTCTCATCATTTAGCTCCCACTTATAAGTGAGAACATTTGGCATTTGGTTTTCTGTTCTGCATTCGTTTGCTAAGGATAATGGTCTTCAGTTCCATCCATGTCCCAGCCGAAGACATGATCTCTTTCTTTTTTTATGGCTGCATAGTATTCCATGGTATATATGTACCACATTTTCTTTATCCAGACTATTATTGGGCATTTAGGTTGATTCCATGTCTTTGCTATTGTAAATAGTGCTGCACTGAACATACGTGTGCATGTGTCTTTATAATAGAATGATTTATATTCCTTTGGGTATATACCCATTAATGGGATTGCTGGGTCAAATGGTAGTTCTGTCTTCAGGTCTTTGAGGAATCGCCACGCTGTCTTCCACAATGGCTGAACTAATTTACACTCCCATCAACAGTGTATAAATGTTCCTTTTTCTCCGCAACCTTGCCAGCATCTGTTATTTTTGACTTTTTAGTAATAGCCATTCTGACTGGTATGAGGTGGTATCTCATTGTGGGTTTGATTTGCATTTCTCTAATGATCAGTGATGCGGAACTCTTTTGTGTGTGATTGTTGGCCTCATGTATGTCTTCTTTTGAAAACTATCTGTTTACATCCTCTGCCCACTTTTTTATGGGGTGGTTTTTTTCTTGTAAATTTGTTTAAGTTCCTTATAGATATTAGGCCTTTGTCAGATGAGTAGTTTGTAAAAATTTTCTCCCATTCGGTAGGTTGTCTGTTTACTCTGTTGATAGTTTCTTTTGCTGTGCAGAAGCCCTTCAGTTAAATTAGACCCCACTTGTCAATTTTTGCTTTTGTTGCAATTGCTTTTGGTATCTTCATCATGAAATCCTTTCCCGTGTTTATGTCCTGAATGGTATTGCCTAGGTCGTCTTCTAGGGTTTTTATAGTTTTGGGTTTCACATATAAGTCTTTAATCCATCTTGAGTTAATTTATGTATATGGTATAAGAAAGGGATTCAGTTTTAATCTTCTGCATATGAACAGCCAATTATCCTAGCATCGTTTATTTACTTATTTACTTTTCGAGACAGAGTCTTGCTCTCTTGCCCAGGCTGGAGTGCAATGGCACGATCTCAGCTCACTGTAACCTCCGCTTCCCGGGTTCAAGCAATTCTCCTGCCTCAGCCTCCCAAGTAGCTAAGATTACAGGTGCCCATCACCATGCCTGGGTAATTTTTGTATTTTTAGTAGAGATGGGGTTTCGCCATGTTGGCCAGGCTGTTCTCGAACTCCTGACCTCAAGTGATCCGCCTGCCTCAGCCTCCCAAAGTGCTGGGATTACAGGCATAAGCCACCACGCCTGGCCCCCAGCACCATTTATTGAATAGGGAATCGTTTCCTCATTGTTTGTTTTTGTCAGGTTTGCTGAATATCAGATAGTTGTAGGTGTGTGGTCCTATTTCTGGGTTCTCTGTTCTGTTCCATTGGCCTATGTGTCTGTTTTTGTTCCAGTACCATACCGTTTTGGTTACTATAGCCCTGTACAATAGCTTTAAGTCGGGTAGCTGATGCCTCCAGCTTTATTCTTTTTGCTTAGGATTCCCTTGGCTATTCAGGCTCTTTTTTGGTTCCATATGATTTATAGAATAGTTTTGTCTAGTACTGTGAAAAATGTCAGTGGTAGTTTAATAGGAATAGCATTGAATCTATAAATTGCTTTGGGCAGTACGGCCATTTTCATGATATTGATTCTTCCTATCCATGAGCATGGAATGTTTTTCCATTTGTTTGTGTCATCTCTGATTTTTTTTAAGCAGTATCTTATAGCTCTCCTTGTAGAGATCTTTCACCTCCCTAGTTAGCTTTATCCCTATGTATTTTATTCTTTTTGTGGCCATTGTGAATGGGAGTTCGTTCCTGATTTGGCTCTCGACTTGACTATTGTTGGTGTATGAGAGTGCTAGTGATTTTTGTACACTGATTTTGTATCCTGAGACTTTGCTGAATGAAGTTGTTTATCAGCTTAAGAAGCTCTTGGGCTCAGACAATAGGGTATTCTAGATGTAGGACCATCTCATCTGCAAACAGGGGAGTTTGACTTCCTTTCTTCCTACTCGGATGTCCTTTATTTCTTTCTCTTGCCTGATTGCCCTGGCCAGAATTTCCAATACTATGTTTAATAGGAGTGGTGAGAGAAGGCATCCTTGTCTTGTGCTGGTTTTCTTTTTGTTCTTTTTTCTTTTTCTTTTTTTTTTTTGAGACAGAGTCTGGCTCTGTTGCCCAGGCTGGAGTGCAGTGGCACAATCTTGGCTCACTGCAAGCTCTGCCTCCCGGGTTCATGCCATTCTCCCTAGTAGCTGGGACTACAGGCGCCAGCCATCACACTCGGCTAATTTTTCTATTTTTAGTAGAGACAGGGTTTCACCCTGTTAGCCAGGATGGTCTCAATCTCCTGACCTTGTGATCTGCCCGCCTCAGCCTCCCAAAGTGCTGGGATTACAGGCATGAGCCACCGCACCCAGCCGTCTTGTGCTGGTTTTCAAGGGGAATGCTTCCAGCTTTTGCCCATTTAGTATGATGTTGGCTCTGGGTTTGTATTCTGACTTCTCTTGAGAAATTGAAACATCTTGAAAGACCAGGTCCTCATTCCCTAATGACGGTATCCGTGAGATCTATGTGGCATCAGCCACCTTCAGTGGCCCGGGGACTGTGATTGGGTTCATTCCCATTCAAGGTGCCGAGTCCATTCATTTCTATTTCCTGATGGCTCTGGAGAGCCTTTGAGTTTGTGACTCTAACCCAGGTCACCCAAAGTAAATCCTGCCTACAAAAGAACTTTAACTACTATGGTGAAACAATCCTTTCTCATTGCTCAGCAAATCCTGGACTTTCCTTTCTATTCATTTTCTTCTGCCTATAAAGCTCCCAAGGTTAAAATGGAGCTCAGAACTATCACTCACCTGTGCCGGTGTCAGCTGAGGCTGACTGGGGGCTGATCCAGAGGCTAACACCGGGCCCTCCATCACCATCACCCGGAGCCTCCTACCTCACCTTCAGGGCTCAAAATGCTTTCCAGCCACGGTGCATTTTCCTTCTTCCTTTTGCCTTGGAAAGGAAGGCAAAGCTTCTGCAGAGATTCAGTTGTTGTTCCTTACAGTCAAACAGGTGCTTCCCTAGTGACAAGTTACAGTCCAGAGAAACCAATTTCCCTGACAACGTTAATGTCAGTTAATATGAAATCACTTCTTTCCTAAACCCTTTACATTTTGCAGCAGGTCCAGACCAGATCGTTTCTTTAAAGGCCCAATATTTTTCTCCTTTCTTTGCTAAACTTAAGAGTTTTTGAGCATTATGTAATTCTTAGTGCTTCCTCTAAAATGCACCCAAAGATGTCTGAGACCTGTGGCCTTCTAGACCTTTGACCCCTGGCTCTACTGAATGAAAAGTCTCCTATCTTAAACCTGAGGACCAGGAAGATGAAACTGGCCCAAGATCATATGCCAGTGAATACTCCGGTCCAGGTCTGTGCTTTAGCTTATAGCTCCTGGCATTGGAGCTCCTGAAATAGTGGGGTCTCACCCGGGTAGCCTCAGATTTCCAGGAGCAATTAAATATAACGGATCTCTGGGGTGGGACTCAGGCCTCCGTGTTTAAAGCTCTCCTGTGATCCCAGTGAGCTACGAGGGTTGAGACCCACACCTCTAGTGACCGCCCAGGAGCTGATAACTCCCAGGTGGGTCTCCAGACCCCAGGAGGCTGCACCATGCGGGGTCTCAGAGCACAGGCTGCCGGGACTTGAACCCCAGACCCAGTTCCTAGCTCCCTGAGCTTGAGCAAGTCAGTTTTTCTCCCTGTGCCTCAGTTTCCTCATCCACAAGTTGAAAATACTAATGATACCTACCTCATAGCATGTGAAGATCAACAGTAGCTGGTACATAGTAAGTGCTCAGTATATGGTAGCTGGTATAAACATGTGACCCTTTTTTTTTGCTGTGAATGTGGTGTCTTCAGTGATTCTTCATGACTAGCCCTTTTCATGAGAGTTTAGGAATTCCTCTACCAGAAGGAAATGTCATATAATCAGAGCAAATCAGCTCATGGGGTACTCCTCCCCCTCCCCCAGTTCTGAAACAGACAGATGATGGCAGCGCAACTGAGATGCTGAAAGGGGTTTTGCATGCAGATTTTTAAGTGGAGAAACTGAGGCTAGACCCAAGCTAACAGTTGTTAAAGGCAGATTCAGAAAACCGTCAGTCACTTGGTGCTTCCAAATGTACCTATTTCTCTGGGTCGATTTCCCTGCATGTCCCCCTCACTCTGCCCACCCCGAGACAGTCAAAGGGGGCAACCTCTCTTCTCCCGTTTGGGTGCCTGTGTCTGAGGGAAATTGCAAACGCTGCAGAAATGTTTTAATTTAAGGGAAACCAGCTCTTCCTTTTAAGATGAAACGTAGTAAAATTTTAAAGACTTTTTCAAACAGTCCCTAAATTTGGTACTTAAACTAATTATGGTTGCCTTTTATAAATGTCCAAATTAAAAATAGACATCTAAACGAGAATGCAGGACACAGCCCAGAGCCCGGAGCCATGTTCACGGTTTCCTAGAATCAGCCCTCCTCTGACCTAATTTATACTTTTGAGAGATCAAAGCGAGATGAAGGGAGTTGGAGGCTGGGGCTGGGGGTGGATCTAGGAGTCTCTCGGCAGCAGATGGCAAACCTGGGTTCTGTGTTTTGTAATTAGGTATAGCTGTGAATTGGTGAAAGACGTTAGATTACAGTCATTTCCAAATAGTATAAAACTGTGGTTCTCAAAGTTTGGTGCCCAGTCCAGCAGCATCAGCATCTCCTGGTGTTATATGGATTGAATTGTGTCCCTCCCAAATTCATATGTTGAATTCTCAACACCCAGGACTTCCAAAGGTGATTGTATTTGGAGAGAGGGCTGTTAAATGGGGGACTGAGGAAAAATGAGGACTTTTGAGTGGGGCCCTGATCCAGTCTGACTGGTGTCCTTGTAAGAGGAAGAGACACCTGGAGCACATGCCCGGTGGGGTCGTGGGGGGAGGGGGGAGATTAGGAGGAAGTGACAGGGGGGGGAGAAGGGGGGGAGTGGTGGGAGGGAGCTGGGGAGAGATGGCCGCGTGAGGGGGCAGCAAGCAAGGCACATCTACAGACCAAAGAGAGAAGCCTCAGGGAACACCAGCCCCACCCGGCACCTTAGTCTTTAAGTTCCAGCCTCCAGAACTGTGAAAAAATAAATCTCTGTTGTTTAAGCCACCTGGTCTGTGGTATTTTATTATGGTGGCCCAAACACTTGGGGGGCTTGCTAGAAATGTAGGTTCTCAGGCCTGTCTGACCTACTGAGTCAGAAATTCTGGGAGGAGAACCCAGCAGGCTGCGTTCTAACAAGCCCTCCAGGTAAGAATGTTCACGCAGGCTCGTTTGAGAACCACTGGCATGAAGGATGATTAGTACTCAGGGGTAACCAGCCCAGGAGAGAATGACGCATGGTTGGAGTAGGGTCTGGTCGGCTAAATATAAACTTTCTTTTAGTAGGCTCTGCAGCCTCTGGAAGAGTCCCAATGGGTTGCTTAAATGGGATGGTGTATGTGAAAGTGTTCCTTACATACTGAAGCTTTCTGTTGACCTTAGGTGGAAGTGAATCGTGGCATTATTCAGTCAGCTGAAGAAAGCAACCCTCTAAATACCCCAACACAGGCAAACTGAATCCAAGAACCTCCCTCCGGCACTGGATTTTCTGAGTCCCTTGAAATCCTGTGCATGTTCCTCTCCAAACAACTGGAATGTTTCTCTTTTCTGATAACTAGAGCAAGAAGATTTTATCATATTTCCCCTTTTGTCCTTGCTGCTAGGAGCCCACAACCAATTGACATTCTAAATCCCAGCCCTCATAGAATATGTGTTTTCTATTTTTATTTCATACTGCACATATGTCCTTTGTTATGGTCTCTTCAAAACCTTTTGAGAAAGCAAACAAGAAGAGGGGAGAGAAAGGGAGTGTAGGAAGAAAGACATGGAGCTCACAGTTCAGATAATTGTCAGATCAACAAGTCCTTTCTTTGTAAAACTGATCAAACTTGGTTGGAAAAATTGGGCATTCTCTTTTACTGATGAGGGAACAGGTTCTTCTTCATTAATGAGTGAGTCTTCTTCACTCTCTTGTCTTCCTGATGTCCCCAGAGCTGTTGGTCCCATTAGTAGTTCCGGAACTGTGCTCAGGGAGCGTGTTAGTGGCTGAGGGGTTACGACAGTTACAAAAGCTCGTCTGAGCCCTGTTGGAGACAGGAGGAGCATGGCAGTGACATGACCAGGTCTGCATTTTTTAACGTTAGAAATCGCTGTTTTCCTGATCACAGTCTCTAACAAGCCGTCGATCCTCTGAATTAATGTGGACATTTCTGGAACACCCCAGAAATCTCTCCTGCCCCATTTTGACACGATAGTAAAGAATTCCTCTCTTCCCTCTGGCCTGTCCAGGGCTGTTCTTAATCCAGGTTTCATAAACCAAGGTTCAAGAAGTCCACAGATAGAACCCCCAGAGGTCTAGAGTTCCATAGAAGAACTTCATTAATGGAGCATTTTTTATTTTAGTGATAATCTTTTGAAAAATGATTATCCATTTCTGGATCATCAGGTCTGCCCCAGATCACCGAGTTCTGCCATGTGAAGTCGTGGTGCCTGTGTTCATTGATGCTCTTGGGGGTTCCATGTAGCTTCATTATTGTCTTGGGCTAATTGGAAATGAGCAGAAAAGGAAAATATATACATGATGAGCTTTTACCAAGTAAAGGTCAAATGAGATTCCAGCATGCTGAGTTTCCTAGTAACTAGGAAGGGGGAAGTGGTTAGGAAACCGAGTCCTCATGCAGCACAGGAGAAGAGGGAAGCTCTACTGCAAACACCCTGACCCACAGCTGTCAGCGAGCGTCTGTGTGGTTTCAGGCAGGGCTTTAGTTCCAGTAAAACAACATCATCCCTCATGTTAATGTTGTGCATTTGAATGTTTATGTTTATTTTGGACTTGTAGTTGTGCACCTGGTTTTATATTTCTGCCCTTTTTTTTTTTTTTTGAGACGGAGTTTCGCTGTGTCACCCAGGCTAGAGTGCAATGGTGCAATCTCAGTTCACTGCAACCTCTGCCTCCCAGGTTCAAGTGATTTTCCCCTGCCTCAGCCTCTCCAGTAGCTGGGAGTACAGGCGTCCACCACCACACCGAGCTAATTTTTGTATTTTTAGTAGAGACGGGGTTTTGCCATGTTGGCCAGGCTGGTCTCGAACTCCTGATCTCAGTTGATCCACTCGTCTCGGCCTCCCTAAATGTTGGGATTACAGGTGTGAGCCACCGTGCCTGGTGTGTGCACATTTTAATACCATTTTATTTTTAATAACTTAAATCACTACTAGTCTGAAAATATTTTTATTTTTCGAGACAAGCGGCTTACTCTGTCACCTGAAATTATTCTAAAATTCAAAAATTAGAAAAACCAATTAAAATGTATTTTTAAAAACATTAATACTAGAGGCCCAGGTGAATTTCCATCTTGGATTTGGGAAGCATTCTCTTGACCCCTTCCGCAGAGTCTTCCTGAGGGGAAACTGTGTGTGCCTTGTCGTGGCAGGTACACCCTTTGCCCCTTAAACTGCTGTGGAGAAGAAGGAAATGGAGGGGAAAGAAACCTCAAATACCAGGTTTTAAAGCCCCACTAAGTTATTTTCCACCTCTGCAACTGAATGTAAAATGATATGCTGGTGTCATTTCCATTTTTCCTGCCTTTGTGGTCCTGAATGCAGTATTAACTGGCATGTTACCTCCCTGGGGATTCAGGTGGCCAGAAAATTGTCTCCAACTGAAAAGAGCTTGGGAGGGGGCGAGGGGGAGATCCCCTTATTTCTCTGCTCATCTTAGTAACTTATTGCCTTCAAAATTGTCCTTAGTGATGCAAATGGCAAATTGATGGACCCCGTTTCCTTTCTAGTCCTTTCATTTCCTTTAGCACAGGTTTTGTTTTGTTTAATGGCATTGTTCAACAGCCCAAGAGGCCCATGAATGCTTCTCTTAGGGTGATGAATACATCAGCTAAGAAGTCATGAATTGCAAAGGTCAGAGTTTTCCTATTCGAAATAAATATTAATTGAATTCAATGACCTAGGGCTGACCTGCAGCAAAATTACAGAGCTGGTGAAATTTGTCTTTGAGATTTCTAGCCAGGAGTTCTTTTCAGATTTCTTTTTTCTTCTTTGATAAAAGAATGCCTACGTATTAACCACCTATTTTGTGCCATACCTTGTCCAAATCCTGTACTAGAGTTGATCTTATTTACTGAATGCTGAAATGTACCTTATTTGCTGTAGTCACCACCCCTGCGAGGTAGGTGGTACGATCCCCATTTTGCGAATAAAGGAACTGAGACTCAGAAGGCTAAGGCTCTTGCCCAAGATCAAGCCCAGATCTTCTTATTTCAAATCTTATCCTCACTCTGCAAGTGCCCTAATACATTGTCCTTATTCTTCTATGTAAAATAGTCTCTTATATGATGTTATCTTCTCTTTAAACTTACAATTTAGTACCAACTTGCTCAAAGTAATCACTCGAATGATCGACCTCCTCTGTTAGGTTCCTGAGGCCATCGTAACAAATTACCACAAACTGAGTGGCTTAAAGCTAAAGAAATGTATTCTCTCACAGTCCTGGAAGCCAGAAGTCTGAAATCAAGCTGCTGGCAGGGCATGCTCTCTGAAGGCTCCAGAGGAATGGATCCTTCCTTGCCTCTTCCCAGCTTCTAGTGGCAGCCGGCAGTCTTTGGCATTTCTTGGCTTGGAGACACATCGTTCTCGTGGATGTGTCAATGCCACATGGAGACAAATGCTGCGTGGAGACACGTGGCATTCTCCCTGCGTGTCTCTGTATCTCTACTTTCTCTTCTTATAGGGACACTACCCATTGGATTATACCCTAATCCAGTATAATCTCATCTTAACTAATTGCATCTGCAAAAACCCTATTTGCATATCAAATCACTTTCCGAGGTTCTGGGTGGACATGAATTTGGGAGGCACATTATTTGTCCCAGTACAGCTCTATGAAAGAACTTTATGATATCGATGAACAATTGGGAAGTTAATTAGTTTATTAATTAATTTATTTATTTTTGAGACAGAGTCTCACTCTGTTGCCCAGACTGGAGTGCACTGCCGCGATCGCAGCTCACTGCAACCTCCGCCTCCTTAACTGAAGGGACCCCCCTTTGGTTATGAAGGGGTGAGGAGTAGGAATCAGGCAGGAAAAGTAGGTTCAAGCAATTCTCCTGCCTCAGCCTCCCGAGTAGCTGGGATCACAGGCACCCGCCACCATGCCTGGCTAATTTTTGTATTTTTAGTAGAGATGGGGTTTCGCCATGTTGGCCAGGTGGTCTCAAACTCCTGACCTCAAGTGATCTGCCCGCTGCGGCCACCCAAAGTGCTGGAATTACAGGCATGAGCCACCGCGCCTGGCCCGGAAATTTCTTTAACTACAGAGGGGTTTTCCTGCTTACAGATCCAGTATCCCTACAGAGATTATTAAGCCATTCATTCATTCACTCAACAAACACTTACGGAGCATCTCCTGTGGGGCTGGCACTTTTGCAAGCACGGGGGTGTACCATTGTGGAAAGACAGAGTTCTTGCTCTGTGGTATCTCTATTTGGTAAGGCAGAGACTTCATGCCAGAACGGTGTGACAAGCATAGATCTGAGTCACACCCCCTGGCTCGCGTCACAGTTCTGCTTCTCTTAGAAGGACTTACCTTGGGCAGTCACTTTGTCTGTCTCAGCCCGTTTCCTCGTTGACAGAATGCAATGCTGAGACCACCACAGCTTTACAAATGTGGGGAGACTCTCCTCAAGGTAATGAACAAGGAGTGCTCCACAAATCGTTTTCCATATTATCATTCATGTGTTGGTGCATCTGACAGATCCTCAGCTATAAAATGGAGATCCTGATAATCTCCGTTATGACTGATTGCATTGAAGAAGTTAGTCAGTGTGAAGCATGAAGAGCGTTACCTGGCTCACAATGAGCACTCACCCAGTCAGTGTTAGGTGTCATCATCATCCTGATATATATTGTGCAGGAGAGAAAATTAGGAAATTCTGCAGCTTGCTTTTGATATTTCTTGGCATATGCCTAGGGTCACTTATACTTGGAGAACTAAAAAATAGCATAACTGGAGATTTGGATTGATGGAGGACCCATGACCACTGGGCATTGAGCCTTTGTGGCAAAATCTCAGCAAGACAAAACAATACAAGAGTCCAGGCACTAAGGAAGAACATTCTGGAAGATTCTCTATGGGACCCAGAAAAGAGTACATGGCCACCAGTTGGCTACCCTGGAAGAAAGTGGGCTCTACCCAACATTAAAGGTGGCCACAACCCCGGCAGTCAGTTAATCTAACTGCCTCTTTCTGCAGGCAAGGCAGGGGCAGCCTAGAGAGGGAGGAAAGGAAGAAATACTACTGATTGTGTATCTACTGTGTTCAAGCCATGGAATACACACCTTATAGTCCTCACACCAGCCTAACAAGGCATGGGAGTGAGGATCTCCATGGCACAGGCAAGGAAACAAAGGCCAAGAAAGGTCCAGGCCCCATATTTGGGTCATAATAACATGGAAACTGGATCCGTGGTTCAGTAACCCAGGGCTCTTTGCACAAATAGATTATTGCTCTGCTCTTTATAGTCAGGATAAATTTGTTGAGTGGTGCCATTTGGTCTGTGAATAACCAGAGGTCAGTAATTTGCCAGTTATTTCCAATTTGGGAAACTCCAGGCTAACCTGGTTTTACCAAGTGGAAACCAAAAATATATATGGTAGCCTTGCTTCTCTGGAACCTGGCTGAGGGTCTCAGCATTATATCCTGACTGGGACCCTTAGCTCTCCTGTTTTTCAGCTCTCCTGTTTCAGTTATTTATTGCTGGGCAACAAATCGCCCCAAAACTTAGTGACTTAACACAGCACTGATATGTCATCTGCTACAGCTCTGTGGGTAGGTAATTGAGCAGGTCTGCTGGTCTCTCCTGGGATCATTCACACCACTTTGGTCAGTGGTGGCTGGCAGTTGGTGCTGGTCTGCAGTGCCCCAGTCTTCATCCTCCAGGAGGCTGGACAGGTCCTTCCATAGCATGACTGTCTCAGGGCAGCGTTCCAACAGCGTGAAGGCTAGGAACTGCAGACCTTCCTAATAGGCTTCAGAACATGTTCATCATTGCTTCTACCACATTCTACTCATCAGAGCAAGTCACAGCCAGCCCCCATTCAAAGAGCTGGAGAAATAGTCTCTATTTCTTGATGGGAGGAGTGTCGATGTCAGATTTCAAAGGGGAATGCACATCAGGGGATACTAACAACTCTTTCCAGATTTCCACCAGTTATTTGTGAGGTTAAAGCAGTGAGAGAATCACCATACTCTTCACACACAGACCTTGCAAAGCGTTAGTACTCTGTCTTGGTTTGCTTCCTCCCTTGAGTATAAAAATTTTTAGTGGCGATGGCATGTTGTAGTTCAGCGTATTTCTGGGAAGATTAAACATAATGTATTTAAATCACCTGTGAAGGTGCCTCCTACAGAGTAACTCCTTAGTCACACTGTCTGCTGTTGTCATGGTGACCATCACCATCCTTTGTCCTGGGGACCATGAGAGGAGATGGACGTGGAACTTAATGCAGGGTGCAATGGCTTCTCCCTGGTGGCTACCATGATGCCCCTCAGGTCCCCAGCAAACTCATCAGTGGCCCTAATTTAGGCCCATCCCAATGGCCCTATGTACCTTTTAATATAAATTGTGCAGACTGAGGTTCAAAGTTGGAGGAGCAGGGGCAGATAATTGGGTTGCACTCAAGTCCTAGGCTCTACTGACTTGGCTGTCCAGGTGATTGGAGGATTTCATGGATATGGCTGCATTCTCAGGGCTCAAAGTCACCCACAGTCTGGCCTGGAGGAGGCAGTGACTCTGGGGCTCTGAGTTCCTGTGAAGCAAGTGGCCACAGGAGTTGAGAAAACCAAGAATGAAGTAGACAGGAGGGTTGTGCTATGAAGCACACTCAGTGTTGTGGGTGTTCAGTAGAGGGAATGATTCTTCCACTAGTGTGGCAGGGAGTGTGTGGGGCCATGAAGAATTGTCAAGTTTGGGGCCAGGCACAGTGGCTCACCCCTGCAGTCCCAGCGCTTTGGGAGACTGAAGCTGGCCGATCACCTGAGGTCAGAAGTTCAAGACCAGCCTGGCCAACATAGTGAAACCCCGTCTCCACTAAAAATATAAAAATTAGCAGGGCATGGTGGTGCATGCCTGTAATCCCAACTACTCGGGAGGCTGAGGCAGGAGAATTGCTTGAACTCTGGAGGCAGAGGTTGCAATGAACTAAGATCACGCCACTGCATTCCAACCTGGGCAACAGAGTGAGACTCTGGAAAAAAAAGAAAAGAAAAGAAAAGAATTGTCAACTTCACACCAGCAGAGATTGAGAAGGGAGAATCCCAGATGTGCCCAGCCTAAGGAATGCTTGTGGCAAAAAGTGAATCATTGGTTTCTCGGGAGCCTCCTTTGGTTATGAAGGGGTGAGGAGTAGGAATCAGGCTGGAAAAGCAGGTTGGCACTGGGCTATGGAGAACCCCAAAAGACCAGTGTATGAATGGGGCCTTGGTTCCTAAGGCAAGGAGGCCACCAGGCTACCAACTCATCTGTGGCTCCAGAGCAACTATTCCATAGCCCTGTGCCCCCAGTTTTTCTATCACTTTCATCACAATTAATATTATTCCATTTATATAAAAGAAGGACCACACTGAACTTTCATGAGTGGTGGAGGAGGTAAGGCAGGAAGCCGACAATAGGGTGCCACCACTCCGTGAAGGTCTCTGAGTCTCTGGGTGCTGGAGATGCAGGCGGTGGCAGAGCAGGGCAGAGTGTCCTCCTGTTTCCTGTTCTAGGTGGACTGTGAGCTCTGGTTTGGACTGGGAATGAATGGCCTTTGGGGAGAAACTGTTGCTCTTCGAATTCAGAGGAACACACATCTTCCCAAGCATTTCCCTTTGCCCTCCATTGAGGCTGATGGCTCTCTGCCCTGGCACCTCCTAGACTATGAGTGATTAAGGTTATGTCTTATGTCTCTTAGCAGTGCTGAGCAGAGTGCTTTATACATCATGAGGTCTGGATCAGTGTGGTGTGTGTGTGTGTGTGTGTGTGTGTGTGTGTGTTTTAGAGACAGGGTCTTGCTCTGTCACCCAAGCTAGAGCACAGTGGCACAGTCATACCTCAATGTGACCTTGAACTCTGGGGCTTAAGTGAGATTCTCCTGCTTCAGCCTCCCAAGTAGTTGGGATGTCAGGTGTACGCCACCATGCCTACCTAATTTTTTAATGTTTTTAGAGATGGGGTCTCACTATGTTGCCCGGGCTGGTCTTGAACTTGTGGCCTCAAGCAATCCTCCTGCCTCAGCTTCCCAGAGTGCTGGGATTTAAAGGCATGAGCCACTGCACCCAGCTTAGATACGTATTTGAATGGGTGGATTTATGATCTACTTGTAGCCAAGTGGAAATGTTTCAGGCAATTACTGAGTTCTTATTCCTCTTGTGTCCCCTCTGCAGCTGGAGCTCTCAAACACTGCTGTCCTGCACCAGATGCGGCGGGACCAGGTGACGGACACGTGCCGAGCCAACAGCGCCACAAGCCGTAAGCGGAGGGTGCTGACCCCCAACGACCTGAAGCACTTGGTGGTGGATGAGGACCACGAGCTCATCTACTGCTACGTGCCCAAGGTGGCCTGCACCAACTGGAAGCGGCTCATGATGGTCCTGACCGGGCGGGGGAAGTACAGCGACCCCATGGAGATCCCGGCCAACGAGGCGCACGTCTCCGCCAACCTGAAGACCCTGAACCAGTATAGCATCCCAGAAATCAACCACCGCTTGAAAAGCTACATGAAGTTCCTGTTTGTCCGGGAGCCCTTCGAGAGGCTGGTGTCCGCCTACCGCAACAAGTTCACCCAGAAGTACAACATCTCCTTCCACAAGCGGTACGGCACCAAGATCATCAAACGCCAGCGGAAGAACGCCACGCAGGAGGCCCTGCGCAAAGGGGACGATGTCAAATTCGAGGAGTTTGTGGCCTATCTCATCGACCCACACACCCAGCGGGAGGAGCCTTTCAACGAACACTGGCAAACCGTCTACTCACTCTGCCACCCCTGCCACATCCACTATGACCTCGTGGGCAAGTACGAGACACTGGAAGAGGATTCTAATTACGTCCTACAGCTGGCAGGAGTGGGCAGCTACCTGAAGTTCCCCACCTATGCAAAGTCTACGAGAACTACTGATGAAATGACCACAGAATTCTTCCAGAACATCAGCTCAGAGCACCAAACGCAGCTGTACGAAGTCTACAAACTCGATTTTTTAATGTTCAATTACTCAGTGCCAAGCTACCTGAAATTGGAATAAAGGGGGTGGGGAGAGGGAGAGAATCATGCTTTTTAATTTAAGATTTTTATTTGTCAAAAGAATTATATGGATATTGGGTTATTTTGTAAATTAATATTTCTTTGGGGATGATGCTGCGAGCAGCATAGCGAGAATTATTTAAAATCCTTCGTAGGGAAGGACAGCTGTCTTTGCAGGGGAAATAGGATGGGTCGTCCTTGTCTGTAGAAGTGAATACTGCAACACTGTCTCAAAGGTTTCCTTGTGTTCTGGTGAATTCCATGAATTGTGCATTCCATAAATTCTAATTAATATTATTTATAGTTATTTAAACATGGTCTCATTATTTCTTTTTGTGGCAGCAAAATTCTGACGTCTTTCCAGAAGAAATCTATCTTTCCTGCTTTGCTTGCTACAGCTCATTTGGGGGCATGAATGTTCTCCTTACTAACCTTTCATGGAGTCATGTGATAACAGCCATTGTCATGTGTACGGATGCCACCATTCTTGAATTTCTGCTAGAAATAAGTAGGTTGCTATTGCACTTAGAGGCATCTTTGCAAGGGAGTCATTCCAAACCAATTCCAATTGACCTGAAAGTCCCTTGCACTAAAGAAATGTTATTTTTTTTTAACCCAAGGAGAAAGTTGATTGTAGCAATTTTTCACCAGAAATAGCAATCTGATACAATAGGCTTTTTTAACAGGAATTTTAAACTGGCAGTGCCAGTCGTGGTGAAGGTGAAGTGGCTGTTGCTTTATATTCGACAAGTGTTTATTGAGCATCTACTATATACTAGGCCCTGAAGATAGAGTGTTGAACAAACCCAATAGTCTTGGCCCTCAAAAAGCTTTAATGTGACATAGAGCATCCAGCTCGACAATTAGCAAACCCCTGATATTCATGGACTTGACATGAGGTTTGGACTATTCATGAGCAACACCAGAGGGTCCATGACCCCTACACATTTTCATTTTTCTATGGCCCAAATTTGAAAACCTCACATTCGGAGCAGGCCACTTTATCTTCATGAGTGATCCCAAGCTCATTGCCCAACAGAAAAGATGCTAAAAAAATGTTTCCTATCATGTGCCTGCTCCAATTGATGGGTAATGTCTGCCTTTAAGCCCCAGAATGGATTCTCCAGGCGCAGTGTGGAAGAGTGCAATGTGATTAGCAATGTCTGCCTTGGGCGAGGAAAGGGAAACACTCCTCAAGTGCCTCCTACTGTCATCTCCATCCAGCCTAGCACCACATCCCCGTTTAGAAGTGTTGTCTTCTACTGCTTGCCACGTACAAGTGTGAAATGCCAAGGTGAAACTCGTACATTTGGGGATTTGCAATGGTTTTTGCCCCTCATGAAGGTCAGAGGTGGACCATTTGTACACATAGGCACATGCACACTCTCCCACATCCTCCAGAGGCTGAAAGACCATCAGCACCTTGGTAACTGCCATGCATGAGCAGCAAAGACAGCCTTCCATGCTGTTAATCCATGCCCCATTTCCTCTGGACGCCTGGAAACTTCATTTCCTGTTCCTTGCTAATTAACATCTAAACACGTTTCTCATTTCCAGCCATTGCTGATGCTTCTCGGTTGAAGTTTGAGCCACATCCCTCTTACAGCTAGTGAATGAGTTGGTAGCAGATACTGTATATAATAATAATAATAGTTTTAATAATAGGGGAGGGTGGGATGGGGTGTGGGTAAGTTTTGCCTTTTGTTTTGTTTTTGATGCAGTATATAGTGAAGGGGTGAGGATATTCTAAACAAACAAAAATTGAATAATTTATTCACAGAAACTATTAAGATTGTATTGTAAAGCTCACAGCAAGCTCAGTGGGCAGCAGCTGCAACATCTCACCAGGGAAATTATTTTCTTTAACATGAGTGAGATGTGGGCCGGAGAAGTTAGCTGGAGCTATTTATAAAACGTTGTGTACCTTCTTCCGAGCTCTCTCCCCTTTGTGAAGGGCACAGCAACTATACCCTTGATGGATGGAGATTTATGCAGTGTGTTTTACCAGGTAGAGTGACAGACCTTGGCTGTCCCTGGAATTGAGAATCTGGACCTTATTTCCAGGCAGGGAACACTGTCCTCAGAAATGGGACTTCTGATAACGAAACAGGTTGTCCAACATTTTCTAATACGTACTCTACAGAACACAGGTTCCAGGAGGCATCAGGTTGGTGTGATGCAAACTAAGGGTTTTGTGGTCAAATATCCTTAAGAAACAAAGTTAAGTCAATTTCCTTTCTGTAGGACTTTTCAGAGCCTTGAATGTGTGCTGTGCATGGTGAATCCCCAAAACTAATCCTTGAGTCTGTAGCATTTCCTGAACATACATGACCAGGATACTTTATTTTGCAGATCACCCCACAGAGCTAGGGTTCCACCAAGTATACTTTGCTTAAGCTGAGTTAGCATATCTGAGGTCGTTGAGGATAAAAACTGCCACCCCAACACCCTTCCATTAAAAAAAAAAATACAAACTAGCACCACAGTCTCCATCTGGTTTATATAGCAAGAGGTACTTTATTAAATGAATTAAGCTTTTACTTAAGTGCAATGGTTCTAATCCTGGATACTGCCATGGACTACGATTCCATCCCTCCCAGAGGGAGTGGAGGAAGTCTTGGGTGGTGTGGACAGAAGAAAGAGAGGAGAGGGCGAGTAGGGTATAGGGCCCAGGGTGGCTCCCTCCTCCTCAAGCTCAAAAGGGTGCTCAGTGGGAACAGATGATCTCTTGATGAGTGTTTCTTCAGTTTCATAGTTTGGAATCGTTCCCTGTGCTTTTTGGGGGATTTTCAATGGAAATTCATGTTGCTTTGCATTTCTATGTCCGTCTTTGATCAGTTATACAAGCCAGCTCACTGTCATGTGAAGATGGCCTTCTTTCATCCGGCTTCTCTCTCTTAAGTGAGAAAGATTGTCCTTCAGGGGACATGACATCAATAGATTTCTGGAATGAGGGACTCTTTCTCCCCGTGTTTTGCTTTGTGTTCACATTTTCTTTTCTAATGGCATTGAAACTTAAAAAAAAATGGATTCAACTGTTTTTTGCAGAATGTAGAAATTCTGTGTCCTTGGTTAAAGAAATCCACTGGTGAAGTGTGCCTGGAAAATGAAAGTTTGTGTTTTTTAAAGAGGAATATTTGAAACTACTTTCTATGCATGCTTAGCTGGAGAAAAGTACAGGCAGGCGTTCAATCTCCCAGCCACTTCTCAAAGGTGCTGCTGTGTTTTAAAGACCAGGTACAGCCAGGGCAGAATTTGCAAGGACATTCCTGCTTACTTTATCCCTTTGGTTCGAAAGCTCTAGATGATTCCCGCAGCTCCTCCAGACCCCGCCTCCCTGCCCTCCCCAGCTGGTCTGGGAAGAAGGTGGTCTGCTGACCTGTAGTGTCTCAGAGGGGACGTTCCTCCTCCTCCCTGTGCACCAGGTGAGCTGCACCCTCCTGCCTATTCAGGATGTGGATGCCACAGGAGAGCAGCGGGCAGTGGAAACTTCAGTTGCACCAGTTCACCTGGTGGCAAAAGCATGAAGCAGAGGGGTCTAATCCTGGCTACTAGAAAGCTCCAGAACAAAGTGTGTGGGTCCCACAAATGCTTGGCTGGTGGGGTCTCGATCAGCGCTGAGATAGAGTTGGCAGAAGAAGCCGAGAGACTCTGCTTGCTTTCCTAGCCAGTCCTCCCCTACATACACACACACATACACACACACACACACAATCTCAGCTGCCCCATTCTGTGCAATCCCAGTGACCAAATCCCTTCCTTGCCCACTTCTATGTCAGCAGGACTGACCACATCACTCCCCCAAGTTCCCACCACCAGCATTTCCTCCAACCTTTTTCCATCACAACCAGTTAGAACCCTACAGGCAGCAAGGCCTTCTAGAATCCGCTTGACCCTTGGCTGATAACAGGCAAATGTCAGTCTGCTATACTTTGTTAGGTCCAGAAGGAGCTGCCCATACTACTTTCTTATGAGCATGCTCAGTATGGCATATGGACATGTAATTTCACATCTTTGTGGAGTGTGATTTTCTTTTTTTACATATTTGTATGCAGTAGAGGGCCTGTTGTAGAAAACGCTCCCTGTATCTTGCTGTACTGTTAAAGAAAGCTGAATTCCACATTGCCAACAAAAGCGTGAAAATGTTCATGAACCTTCCTCCAGGAAAAGCCATTCAAGCCTGATTATTTTTCTAAGTAACTTCAATTAAATTGAAGAAAAAAAGAAGCTGCTTTCTGTGTATGGTTTGTTCATGGCTCATTAACAAAAGACTGTAGGGGTGGGGTGGGCCGTGGACCTTAGCATGCGGGGGGCCCTGCTCATGTGTATCAAAGGATGAACATGCGGGCTCCGTTGGCAGACTCAGCCCTGGTAAAAACCGCCATAGATCCGAATTCTTTCTGTTTATCGGGTGAATGGAAGCTTTTCTTCATTCCATTTTTTCTATAAGCTCTTTGTAGAGTAACGCATTAGAAGGTCCACTGTGATCACACAGTTCCACTACTCTTGTGAAGAGGCCATGAAGGCTGTCAGTAAATGGCTTTGGTGGCAGAGCCAGTATTCAAGCCCAGGCTGATGCGCCTTCAGAACCCCATGTTTTTGGCACTGAACGACATGCCTCTCTAAATGGCCATCCATGGTGCCACTGCTAGGAAGTTGCAAGCCAGGAAGCTGCAAGCCTGCACTTCAAGTCCCAGTTTTTCAATCCACATCCAATCCTGTTCTGATTCCCCACAGAGCTTCTTTTGGCTCTATGGATGAGCATCTTTTAGCTCCTTTTTTTTTTTTTTTGAAACAGAGTCTTGCTCTGTTGCCAGGAGGGAGTGCAGTGGCAAGATCTCAGCTCACTGCAATCTCCACCTCCTGGGTTCAAGCGATTCTCCTCCTTCAGCCCCAGAGTAGCTGGGACTACAGGTGCACGCCACCACGCCCAGCTAAGTTTTGTATTTTTAGTAGAGATGGGGTTTCACCATGTTGGCCAGGATGGTCTCGATCTCTTGACCTCGTGATCCACCCGCCCCGGCCTCCCAAAGTGCTGGGATTACAGGCATGAGCCACTGTGCCCGGCCGTATCTTTTAGCTTTATTGGTAAAAATGATTTCTGTATATTTTTCCAAAGAAGAAATTATACTCAATGTTGTTTCTGTATTTCATTGTATTCTAATTTAATTTTAAGAGACAAGGTCTCACTCTGTCACCCAGGCTAGAGTGCAGTGACACGATCATAACTCACTGCAGCCTTGACCTGGGTGCATGTGATCTCCCGGCACAGCCTCCAAAATACCCAAGGATTATAGGCATGTGCCACCATGCCCGGCTAACTGATTTCTTTAAACATAACATCTAAACATTTTTAACATTAAAATATTGGGTGAGAAAATAGATCCTGTTTTCAACCATGCTAGATACGGTTTCTAATCACCAGCTGGCTTTCCCCACTGGTAGCTAGTGCCCACCCATGGGCATGATACCCAAAAGACCAGGAGCCACTGGCTAACAATACATTTGGCCAAGAATACACTGCTGGTGTCATCACTGTCCTTGCTATGGTCCCATCTGGTTGGGAAATGCGCAGACCACAGAGCTTAGTCATCTTAGATTGATAGAAAACATACATCCTTTTTCATCAGTGAATGGATGTGACTTTGCCATAGCCTGTCTCTGTCTCTTTTGGAACATTGTAAATGTCAGTGGGAAGCAAAGCTAGACAAGGTCATCTCTAGCCTGTTTGCTCCCCTTGGAGTGAGACTGACATGCTTTCTTGCCAGCTAATCGGGAGGTGTTTCTGATGGTGCCCCAGGTGCCCTCTGTCTGACCTGCAGAAGCTGCAGAACCCGAGAAGCCTGTGGCCCAGAACACTGCCCGGGCCAGGTCAGGGTAAGGTTATTATTGTTCCCCCAAGTGGACAAAAATAGGATGAGGCAGAATCATTAGTGTAAGATGTAAAGTACTCTTTCTCGGGAAGAACTCCCTCTTCTCAAGTTACGTCTTTCCTACATTTTTGGATTAGAATACCTTTTCTTTTTTTGTTTTGTTTTGTTTGTTTGTTTGTTTGTTTGTTTTTGAAATGGAGTCTCGCTCTGTGGCCAGGCTGGAGTGCAGTGGCGTGATCTTGGCTCCCTGCAACCTCCACCTCCCAGGTTCAAGTGGTCCTCCTGCCTCAGCCTCCCAAGTAGCTGGGACTACAGGCACCCACCACCATGCCCAGCTAATTTTTGTATTTTTAGTAGAGACAGGGTTTCACCATGTTGGCCAGGATGGTCTCGATCTCTTGACCTTGTGATCTGCCTGCCTCGGCCTCCCAAAGTGCTGGGATTACAGGCATGAGCCACCGTGCCCAGCCTCTTTTATGATAATAGATGTTAATTGATACCAGGACATAAAATATTGGTAACTTAGGGTCAGCCCCCAATGTCATTTTAAACATTTTCTGAAAAAGTCATGATATCCAGAAAGACCAGGAACCATTGGTCAAGAATACATCTGAGTCATGAAGCGATGGGAGAGAAACCTCAGGGCCTGGTGGACAGAACTCTGTGGAAATCCCTTCTGAAGCACAGTCCTGAGTGCCCCACAGCTGGACCCCACAATGTGGCCAGTGGCTATGGCCTTCGCGTTCTGGGGTGACTTACAAGAAGCTGAACACTGGGCTAGCTACATTCACTGTAGATAGTTCATCAGACATCTTAGGTCTGGGGTGATGAATACGTCTGGTGTAATACGAAAAAGGAACATTCTAGCAAGGCTGAGATGAGAAAAACAACCACCTTTTCCCTATTTCACAATCTTCACCTAGCGCCTGCCTCTTCCCCAAATTGTAAGAACCCACAGGTGGAGAAAGCAGTCAGAGGATGTGAGTGAAGGCCGCCTGCTGGTTCCCAATGCGTTGCTGGCTGAGAACCGTTCCCAAACAAACTCCCTTAGTCACTTCCTCTTTGAAACGGGGAAAACAGTAATATCTGGATTGTTCCACGATTGAAAAGAACCCTGTCCTGGCTGCAGTTCATCCACCAAGGAGCTGTCTGCAACCTACAGGTAATTACTTCCTAGGTGGGGAGGGGACCTCCATTTCCTCATCTGCGGAACAAAAGAGCTATATCTGTGGTTTTCAATGCGGTGTTCAAAAACAAGCCTCTTAAAAATTCTTGCATTCTGAACACTCATATGTAGAACAGATGCAGCAGAGATGCTGTGATTGAATGGTTCGAGGCCCAGCTCTGCCTCTTTTTTCCCCATAAAGTCCCTGTAAACCTTCATGGGCGTAAGGTTCTAAGGAAAACAGTTTGAGAAGCGGTAAGTCATGTGACCTCTGAGCCTTTTCTGCTTTGACTTCTCTAATGATCTACCTGAATCCTCTGTGGCTTCTGCTGCTTTAGGCCTAAGAGATTGACCGGTTAGATGGTACCACGCAGGTAAAAACTGCTTTGAGAAGGGAGTTAAAGGGATGATGGTAGACGGAGATTAAGATGGAAGAACAGAAATTATAAGAAAAAAAAGAAAGAAAGAAAAAGAAAAACGTAAAAGCTGATGCAGGAAAGAGATAGCTCATAGCTAGATTCAAGATGGTAACCGAAATTTACACTCCTCTTTCCAAACGCTCTACCATGGAAACACAGGCTCCACCTTTCTACAAAACCCTATTATTTTGAAATACAAGAGACTGGAATGAAAAACTGTCTCTGCATTAATCTGCTTTTTATTTTTCCATGTTTTATTTGTTTTTTGTTGTTGTTGTTGCTGTTGTTTTTTGACACAGAGTCTCGCTCTGTCGCCCAGGCTGGACTGCGGTGGCGCGATCTCGGCTCACTGCAAGCTCCGCCTCCGGGGTTGACGCCATTCTCCTGCCTCAGCCTCCCGAGTAGCTGGGACTACAGGCGCCCACCACCTCGCCCGGCTAGTTTTTTGTATTTTTAGTAGAGACGGGGTTTCACCGTGTTAGCCAGGATGGTCTCCATCTCCTGACCTCATGATCCACCCACCTCGGCCTCCCAAAGTGCTGGGATTACAGGCCTGAGCCACCATGCCTGGCTCCATGTTTTTTTAAAAAAATAATAGAGCATCTCATTATGGGAGGAGAGCAAGGGCTTTGGATTTCACGTTGGTTTGGACAAGCCAGCAGCAGCTAGAGAAGGAGATTATTTTGTGGCTGGGACCAGCCTTGGGCTTTATCTGACAGATCAAGCCAGAAACAACTTTGTGCCTGGAACCAAACTGGCAAAAAGATGGAGGAAAAAAAAATGCCTAAAGAAGAGACGAAGGAAGAAGGACCACTGACTATAGAAATGATATCTTTATTCTGAGCTTCTTTGCACAATGAACACAAACTCAACTGTGGGTGGCTTGGAAATGTTCACTTTTAATGTGCTCTTTTCCAAATTCTATATTTTCATAGGGAAAGCTGACCATAAAGGTAGCTAACTTATTAACCATTCGTTTATTATATGCCACACAGTGTGTTACATGCTTTCCATTTAATCCTCACAAACAACCAACAAGGTAGATACTCGGATCCTTTTTACAGATTGATATGGTTGGCTGTGTCCCCATCCAAATCTCATCTTGAATTGTAGCTCCCACAATTCCCACATGTTGTGGGAGGGACCTGGTGGGAGATCGTTGAATCATGGGGGCGGTTTACCACATACTGTTCTCATGTTAGTGAATAAGTCTCACAAGATCTGATGGTTTTTAAGAAGTTTCCCCTTTCACATGGTTCTCATTCTCTCTTGCCTGCCACCACGTTAAGACGTCCCTTTGCTCTTCCTTCATTTTCCGCCATGATTGTGAGGCCTCCCCAGCCACGTGGAGCTATGAGTCCATCAAACCTCTTTCCTTTATAAATTACCCAGTCTTGGGTATGTCTTTATTAGCAGCATGAGAATGGACTAATACACACATAAAGATGCAGAAAATTAGAATAAATAACTTGCCTCTAGTTACCCAGAATTCAGATCCAGGTCTGGTTGACTCTCCAGCCCACTAAAATTGGGCATCATTGGTGGACCAAGAGTAGAGGATGCCAGAAGTCTAAATCTGGAGGCCAATGGTACTACAAAGAGACATGGATAGAGAGGAAAACTTTAGCCCAGTTGGCAAAAGCTTGGAAAACCTACTGGACTGATGAACATCAAATTTGGACAAACTGTTTAGAAAGCTTGGACTTCCAATAGAAGCCAATGAATGGCAAAGTGAAATTCAAATCAGGGGTCTCTGTGAGAGGGAGGGAGGGAGGGAGCTATGAGACTACTGAATGGAAAGAAAAAGCCGTAAGTATTCTGATGCTGTAACAGAACAAGCCAGCCTGAGTTTCCAACATAGCCCCAAATCAAATTCCAAGGGCAGCCATTCAGGGTAGAGGTTGTGTTCAAGCAGCTGCACACACAGCAACACTGCCATGCAGTCCGCTTGGGCAAGCAGCAGTGGGACTGGAGTCATTTAGCCCAAATGAAGGACATTTCCAAGCAGTACAGAAAGGCCAGACAAAAACAGGGTAAGAGAGAGAGACTCCAGGGCAGGTGGGAGTGTCTTAGGGCACCTTTGGATGTCTCTTCTACAGAGTTCCCTCTGCATGGTGGTTCCCTGCAGACAGCCCTAGGCCTTACTCTGTAAGCTGCGAGCTCTGAGCTTCCCCAAATTCCCTGCATCTCACTCCCAGGAACCTGCAGCTGTCAAGAGATACATTCATTCCTTCATCCATGCAAACATATATTAAGCATCTGCCTATGTCAGCTCTTGTGCAAGATGCCAAGAATATGGGAATTCTTAAGATTCATAAGTGGACAACATAGAAATGTTAACGGGTAGTTACGGAATAGTTGACACATGCATGAAGACAAAACACCAAATTCCCCTTGGGAAAGAAGTGATGCAAGTTTGTAGCTAGAGAGATGGAGAAAAGTTGAGGGTTTGGAACAGTGGCTCCCAACCAGGAGTGATTTTGCCTCCCAGTGGATAGATCCCCACAACCAAAAATTGCTTGGTTCACAATGTCAATAATGTCGAGGTTGGAAAGCCCTACACTGGATAAATTGATTTGGGATAGAATCTATGGCTTTTAGTAACTGAATGGGAATGTAGGTGAAGAAGAGGAAAATAAGAAGGGAAGGAGGATTGCCACAAATCGAGCTTGGGCAACTGTAGCTGGATAGTGGGGCCATCATTGGAGGTCAGTTAATTAGGAGCAGAAACAGGTTTTGGGGAAGGCTGTGACTTAACTATGAGACATGCTGAATTGAGGTTCAGGTAAAACATCCAGGGGAAGTTGGAGCGGTTCTAGAGCCTTACTACTCAAAGTGTGGTTTGTAGACTAGCAACATGGAAATTACTTAGGAGCTTGCTAGAAACCCAGTGTTTCAGGCCCCACACCAGCCTTCCTGCATTTAAGGAATCTCCCCAGGTGATTCATATGCTTCACATTTGAGAAGCCCCTGTCTAAGCACAAGGGACAGCCTGAGGAGAAGCTGTGGCTTTGGGAAATGGGGTCATGTTTCATTACTGTTTACTCTTCCAGCAACCCTGAGACACGTATGATCAGGTCCACTGTGTCTGGTTGTGCAGGCTGTGCACTGCACAAAGGTAGGCCCAAGATGGGGTTGACGTTTGTGATTTACTCTGAAGGACGGGATGCCTTTTTCTTACCCTACTTGTCAAGTTATGTGCCCAAAAGCTGTAACCACCCAGAAAATGAATTGTCAAATTTGCACAAAAGCCCTGTGACTTAGCAGTGGCCCTAGATATAATGGTTTCACATCCCTTTATCTGCAGTTCTGAAATCCACAGAACTCTGAAAACGAAATGTTTTTTCATAGATTTGCAGCAAGCTCACTTGGCAGAGAAACCTGACCTTAGCTAGCATGAGACTAATTATAGTCTTTATTTATCCCACTTACTGTGAATATTCATGCATTTTCCTGCAGAAATATTCATGTGTTTTATTATGGGAGTTCAGCCCCGTATTCTACTAGGGTATTAAGAAATACATGGTATTTGCATAGTATTTGGGGGGAGAAATTCTTAATTCTAAAACATGTCTGATCCAAGGGTTTCAGATAAGAATTGTGAATTTGTACTACCCCAATCTTAGAAATGGGTCAACTGAGGCTCAGAGAGGTTAAGTCACTGCAAAACTAGTATATGAGAGAGCTAAGGTTCGTTCAGACCCATGCTCCTTTGGCATGACACTTTCTCCAAGAGGATTCTTAATGAGCTAGACACTGCTCAGTTAACAGTCCAGGCCTTTTTTCTTTCACAAGCCATGTGGATTTTCAGACAGAAACACAGGGAAGGGGCACAAGGAGCATAAAATAAAATAATCTGCTTTTTGTGTGGGTCTGCCATAGCAGAATGCCAACTCCGACACCTGAGCTGTATTTTTCCAAACAAGTCTCTGCAAGTTCTGACAGCATTTAGCCCAAAGCCAGGCACCCCTGTGCTGGAAGCATCCATCAACTTCAGCCTCACTGGCAGACATAGAGAATCCCAGCTACATTATAAAAGAATGAAAGCAGGCGAATTCTCTTGTTAGATCTGTGATTGAGATGAGGCGAACTACAGCAAAACAGCAGGATGATCTTCTGTTGTACTATTCTTATTCACCAGAGACACAAGTCTCCATTAGCGGCAGCAGGATCCAAATACCAATTCCTTCTTTAAAAGACATTTGCGTGCTTTGGAGAACAATGCCTGTCATTGCTTCAGAACCAAGAGTTGCTCCCATTTCCCTTCTCCATCAAGAAAGAATAGGCTTTATTCTTCTTCCAGAAATAAACCTAGAGCTATAAATTATTAGCCAGATGAGAGTCAATGTACCTTCCTCTTTGAGATGTTGCAAACTCTAAAATTCTATTCATGTGATATACCCACGTCTGTATTCTTCCCTTTTGAGCTTACATGTTGGGGTGTTGCTACGAGGTGAATGTTGGAAATTTGGTATCTTGGCATCAAAATCAAGGATTATTCATTATTCATTTAAATGAATTTAAGCTTTCCTTAAAATATTTATATGTAAAAAAACCCTTTATTTAAATATATTCCACTGAATATTGAACTCAAAATCATTTTTGTGATTCTTTCCATTGTTTATACATGAATTACATATTTATATGTATGTATCACTTTAGATTATTCTATATACACATTCCTATATCTTTTTTTTTTTGAGACGGAGTCTCGCTCTGTTCCCCTGGCTGGAGTGCAGTGGCGCGATCTCGGCTCACTGCAAGCTCCGCCTCCCGGGTTCCTGCCATTCTCCTGCCTCAGCCTCCCAACTAGCTGGGACTACAGGCGCCCGCCACTGCGCCCGGCTAATTTTTTTTGTATTTTTAGTAGAGACGGGGTTTCACCGTGGTCTCGAACTCCTGACCTTGTGATCCGCCCGCCTCGGCCTCCCAAAGTGCTGGGATTACAGGCGTGAGCCACCGCGCCCGGCTCCTATATCTTCTTTGGAGAAATGTTTATTCAAATCATAAGTCCTTTATCAGAAATGTGTTTTACAAATATTTTCTCTCAGTCTGTGGTTTGCCCTTTTCATTTTCTTAATGTCTTTCAAGGAGCAAACATTTTAAATTTTGATGAAGTCTAATTTATCCATTTTTATTTTACGGCTGGGTTTTTTGTGTCCTGTGTAGGAAATCTTTACCTAACCTAAAGTCTCCAGGATTTTATCCAATGTTTTCTTTTAGAAGTGTCATAATTTTCGCTTTTACATTTACGTTTATGACCATTTAGTTAGTATTGTATATATGAAGTAAGGGTCATAGTTCAGACCTTATAAATATCCAGTTGTTCCATTACCATTTATTGAAAGAGCTGTACTATTTTTACATTGGTGCCTTTGTCAAAAATCAAGTGATCACATCTATGCGAGCTTCTTTCTGGACTCTCTCTGTTTTTCTATCAATCTATATGCCTGTTCCTATGCCAATATCACACTGTCTTAATTATTATAGCTTTATAGGAGGCCTTGAAGTCAGTATTATAATTCCCCAAGTATGCTTTTATGTTTTTCTTTCTTGCACGGGCTATGACTTCCAACACCAGGTTTAATAAAAGTGGTTAAGAGGAAAGCTTCAGTTTTTTACTATGAAGTAGGATTCTAGCTGTAGGTTTTTTGTAGATGCCCTTTATCAGATTAAAGTGGTCAATTTGCTAATATTTTATTTAAATTTTTTTCACCTATGTTCCTAAAAAATATCACCCTATATTTTTCTTGTGATGCTTTTGTCTGGTTTGGATGGTAGGGTAATTCTGGCCTCCTAATACAACTTGGGAAATATTCCTTCCTCTTCTATTTTCTGGAGGAATTTGTGTAGAAATTGTATTGTTTTTTCCTCAAATATCTGGTAGAACTCACTTGCAAAGCTATCTGCTCCTGGAATTTTCACTGTGGGAAGGTTTTTTATTACAATTAATTTTATTTAATAGGTAAATATTTAATAGATAAATAAAATTATTAATGTTAAGTAAGCTACTTAAGTAATCTAATTTTTCTTGAATGAGCTTTGGTAAAATATCTTTTAAGGAATATGTCTGCTTAATCTAAGTTGCTGAATTTATTGGCATAATGTTGTTTATAATTTTATCTTATTAACATTTAATGCCTGTTGGATAAGTAGTTCTATTCCGTTTTTCATTCCTTCTGTTGGTAGTTGATGTCTTCTCTCTTTTTTCCATTGTCTGGCTGGAAAATTTTCAGTTTTATTCTTTCTAAGAACAATCTTTTGGTTTTGTTGATTTTCTCTGCTTTTTTTGTTTGTTTGTTTGTTTGTTTTCAGTTTCACTGATTTGTGCTCCCATCTTTATTATTTACTTCCTTCTCTTTGCCTTGTGAATAATTTGTTCTTCTTTTTCTAGTTTATGCCAGAACTTTAGATTATTAATTTGAGGCCTTTCTTCTTTACTAATATAAGCACTTAAGGCTAAAATTGTCCTTCTAAGTACTACTTTAGCTGCATCCCATAAATTTTGGTAAATTGTGTTTCCATTTTTATTCAGTTTAAAGTATTTTCTAGTTTTCTTTATAGTTATTTCTTTGATTCATAGATTATTAAGAAGTGTTCTGGGAATATTTTTGATATCTTCATTTTATTTCCACTTAAATTCCATTGTGGTCAGAGAACATATTTTGTATGATTTCTGTCCTTTAACTTCATAGAGACTTGTTTTAAGGCCCAGAGTAGGGTCTGTCTTGGTATATGTTCCCTGTGGACTTTAAAACTATGTATATTCTGCTATTGTTGGATGGGAGGTTTTATAACTGTCAACTGGATCAAGTTGCTGGATAATGTTGTTCAAGTCTTCCATATCTTATTCATTTTCTGAACATTTATTTATTAATTATTGGAAAAGGGGAGTATTAAAATGTCCTATTATAATTGTGGATTAACCTATTTATCCTCTCAATTTTTGCCTAATTTTAAAACTTTAAAAATTAGTTGCATACATAGTTCTCTTGATGAATTAACTCCTTTATTATTATGCAATGTCCCTCTTTTTCCCAGCAGTATTCCTTGTTCTGAAGTCCACTTTGATACTACTATAGCTACTCCAGCTTTCTTTTTTCAGTGTTTGCATTATATATCATTTTCTCTCTTTTACTTTTAACCTATCTGTGTCTTTATGTTTAAAGTAGCTTTCTTTGTTAACAACATATATTTGGGTCTTTTAAAATCAAATTAAGTTTAATTAAAAATTTATTTTAGAGACAGGGTCTCACTCTGTCACCCAGGCTGGAATGCATGGTGTGATCATAGCTAACTGCAGCCTCTAACTCCTGGGCTCAAGAGATCATACTGCCACAGCCTCCCAAGTAACCAGACTACTTGGGCAAAGGTGCACACCCTTTGCCCAAGTAATTTTTTACTTTTTGTAGAGGCGGGGTCTTGCAATGTCACCCAGGCTGGTCTTGAACTCCTGGCTCCAAGCAATCCTCCAACCTTGGCTTCCCAAAGTGCTTGGATTACAGGCATGAGCCACCACAGTTGGCTAGGTCTTTAAAAAAAAAAAGTAATCTGACAACCTCTTTCTTTTAGTTGGAGTATTTAGACCATTCACATTTAATGTAATTATTGATATAGTTAGGTTTAAACCTACTATCTTATTGTTTTCTATTTTTTATCTTTTTTCCTTTTTCCCTCTTTTTCCTTTGCTCTGCTTAGATTGGGTATTTTTATGATTCTAGTTTTCCATCTACTTTTGGCTAATTAGCTATTTCTTTGTTGGTTTGTGTTTAGTGGTTGCCTTAGGATTTATAATATGCATATTTAAACTTATTACAGTCTATCTTTAAAAAATTATGCTATATACACATTTAGCATAAGAACCCCACAACAGATTACTTCCATTTACCCCTTCTTTTTGCCCTTGTTGTTGTATATTTTGTTCTACATGTTACAAACTAAAAAATGTATTATCATTTTTGCTTTATCTGTCAATTATCCTTTAAATATGCAAAAAGTGAGAAAGACAATTTAATATTTACTCACACATTTACCATCTCTGGCCCTTGTTCTTTTGCATAACTCCATACATCTGGTCTCATTTTCTTTCAACCTGAAACATTTCCTTATCATTCCTTGTATTATAGATGTGCCAGCAGTAAATTATCTCATCTTTTGTTTGACTGAAAACTCTTGATCAGATTTGAAAATGTGCGGCCATTACTTCTCTAAATATTCTTTTCTGCCCCCATACTCTTTCTAGGACTCCACTTATATGTTAGGCCACTTGATGTTGTTCCATTGATCATGAATGCTTTGTTCATTTTTTAAAGTTTTTGTTTTCTTAGTGTGCTTCATTTTGAATAATTTCTAATTGCTCTGTCTTCAAGTTTACTGATTCTTAATCCTGCTGTTAATGCCATCCCAGGGAAATTTTCATTTCAGATGTTGTATTTTTTATTTCTATAAGTTCCTTTTGGATCTTTAAAAGTATTACATTTCTTTCCTTATAATGATCATATGTCCTTTGTATCCTTGAGAATATGGAAGTGTGTGTGTGTGTGTGTGTGTGTAATCTTTTAATGTTATTATCTGCTAATCCATCATCACTATCATTTTTGGGTCTGCTTATATTGACTAATTTTTCTCCTGATTATTGTTCCAATTTTCTTGGCTTTTTGTATGTCTGGCAACTTTTAATTTGATGGTGGATATTTAATTTTACATTTTTGAGGCTGAGTTTTAATATACTCCTTTAAGCGGTATTGGACATTTTCTGGCAGGCAATTACACCACTTACGGATTAGACTGATTCTCTTCAGGTTTGTTTTTAAACTCAGTTAAAGTGGGTCTGGAGTAGCCTTTATTCTAGAGCTAATTTAACCCCATTTGTAAGGTGTGGTCTTTCTGAGGGTTCCACTTAATTCCATGAATATTTAATGAGGTCTTTTACACTTGCTAGAAGCAATTCAAATAATTCCTGGCATTGTGTAACCTCTGGGAAATATTTTTCATATAGCACCTCAGCAATTATCCTTTGCTTGGAAGTTGTTCTCATCTGGCCTTGTAGGATTTTACTCTATCCAAATTTCTGATGCTCTTTCTTAGTGTAGCTGTCTTCACTTGCATACCCTGCTCTGCACCTAATTCTAGCCACTGAGGCATTTCAGAATTTCGGTCTAACTCCTCGACTCAGAGAGACTGTATGGAATTTCCTTCTGTGAACCACAGTCCGGGAATTACCTCAGATAGAAAGTCTTGGCAATGTGGGCCTTACCTCCTTTGTTCCCTTTTCTAAGGAATTTCAGACACTGCCTGTTGTTCAGTGTCTGAAAATTGTTATTGTCTATGTTTTGTCCATTTTTCTAGTATTTTATTGTGGGAAGGCAATTCTGGACTGTCTTACGCTGTCATAGGTGGATGCAGAAAAATGCCTGTTTTAATACCTATAGTTAAGCCAACATCTTAAGGCTATTTAGTTAATCCCTTAACACTAAGAATTTAGTGTTATTTCTCTAGTTTTAAATATTATGTTTCATAATGCTTTTTCTAATTATTTCTATTTAAAACATTATACCTAGTACCAATGTGAACATTATTATTAAAAATTATTTTTTTCCTTTAGAGGATATTTCCTTAAGATTTAGAGTTACCAGAACAAAGGATACGAACAGTTTTATAGTTCTCATTGCAGTATTTCCTGATTGTCTCCAGAAAGATAAGACTCATTTACAGTGCCTCTAGGAGTATGAATACATATTTCTCCTGATTGCTAGCATTGGCCTTTATCACTCTAATTTATTTTCATTAGTTGAATGCGTGAGTAATGGTGCCTAGAAGATGGTTCAATTTGTTATTTTTTCTCATAGTGCTAGGAGTGCATTTTCTCAATAGATAATTAAATGTCTGATTTTTCTTGTGTATATACTATCTGTTCATCAATCTTGATGATGTAGCAAGTAGAATTATGGTATTTGTATTATAGATCTCCTTACATTTTGTAGAATTGTATGCCATTACCTGTTGTGTTTTTCACATAGCTTAATCCCTTCTTTTAGTTTACAAGTGACTTTCATTTTTCAGTCTTCTTTAAGCAACAGATTGCTAGATTTTGTTCTTAATTCTGTTAATGGTTCCTCCTCCTCTTCTTCTCGTCTCTTCTTTTTTTTTCTTTGAGACAGAGTCTTGCTCTGTTGCCTAGGCTGGGACAATCATGGCTCACCACAGCTTCGGCCTCCTTAGCTCAAGCAATCATCCAGAGTAGCTGGGACTATAGGCATGTGCCACCACACCTGGCTAATTTCTTAATTTTTTGTAGAGATGGCATTGTACCATGTTGCCCAGTCTGATCTTGAACTCCTGAGCTCAAATGATCCACCCACCTTGGCCTCCCAAAGTGCTGGGATTACAGGTGTGAGCCATACCACTCCTGATTCTTCTTTATCCAGAGGATTTTATCTTTTTGGCTTAAATATAAGTTGATACATTTATACTTTTTACTACATCTCAGTCTATTTTTAAGGGCTACTATGGCTTGTTTTCTCTTTTTATTTGCATTGCCACTGTAGTAAATTTCAGCATCTTGATTTCCCTTCATTCTGCACTCCCAATCTACTGGACTCTAAATTCCACGTCTGTGTTGTGAAACCATGTCTGTATTGTAACTGCCATATTCTCAGTGTCTAGCACAGTGTCTGGCACATTGATTTATTCATTTAAAAATAATTATTGAGATCCTGCTGTGAATGCTATGGAGACCAGGTGTATGTGGCTTAACCCAGTAATCAGCTCTTTTCAAGAGTCAAGTTTTATCTTGTGCTTCTCATATTTTATTGTCTGTTTTATAGTTATTAATGTTTCTTTGTTAACTGTGCCCTCTGGGAATATCCTAGACAATTTCTCTTTCAGAAGGGTTTTCATGTAATTCAAATCTGCATTGCACCTGATGGAAGTTCTTGCAGCTGTGGGATGTGGGGTTGACAAATTATTTCAGTACCTCTGACATATCTCATATTAACTCATAAAAGGTCAACCTGGCCTAGGTTAAAGGTCAAGCAGAAGGCCAACGAGACCTTGAAAGGTCAACCTGACCAGCCCTGCAAGGATACTGACAAGCCCATTTCTCTTAGTTTTGTATGTTTTCCCCAAAGCCTTCCTTTTCTTTTCTCCATAGTTTAAGGGGTAAACTCCAAATTTGTTTTCTTCTTACATCTCTCAATGCTTCCTTTCTTTTTAAATCCTTAAAAGAGGCTGTCTTTAATTCTGATGTCTAAAACATTAACCAGAAACTTTCTTTGAATGTTACTCTTTAATTTTTAAATTAATGTTATTCTTTAATTTTTTTAATGTAGATTTCTTTCATTCTCTCCCAGTGACTGAATTCAGATTGCCATTCAGGATAAAATACGGATCTTTAATGATTTTCTTGGCCCTAGTATATCCCTTGAAGCCCTAGACACTGTTGGGATCTGCTTGTCCTACTCTATTGAATGAGTTCTTCACAGAACTCCCAAGATCTGTCCATTTTTCCTGCATTCTAGTCTCTGTGTCTGTGATTTGGTCTTGATTTAGGTTGCTGTGCAGGTGCATCTCCCACCTTATAGACTGGCTTTTTGTGCTGATGCAATAGCATCTGTGTAAATTTTGCCAAATGCTTGGTTCAAATGAAATCTTATGCAGAAGTCCAGTCTGAAAAAGAGGCATACCCAGAGCTGCTTTGGTCATTGGTGGTGGTGAGGGAAGAGGATTGAGAGGGTATGGAGCCGTCCCAACTTCTCCATCCCCCATTGCCATAAGTCCCCAAGAGAATTCTGAGAACCCAAGGGTTCCAAGTGGTTTTACTCAAGCTGCACTTGCATCGGGTCTGTTTCCCCACCTTGGTTTTACGTCCTAGACACATTTATAAGCCTGAGTCCTGTCTTTCATGTTTGCTCAACTTTCCTTTTTAATACCATCATTTCTTACTTAATATTTTACATTAACCCATGTCTTATCCCTCATGCTCCCTTGAGGGTCTTTAGAAATCTAGGCAGATTTGGTTAATTTTTTAAAAATCTATTTACACTTAGGGATTGTGAAGAAGCCAGGAAAAAGTGTTTTGGATTTCTAAAATACACATATGGGCATCTTTTTATTTATTAACAGCTTTTATATGTTTTCAATATTATTCCTTAAAGCAGCTGTTTCTTTGAGTTCTCTTTCACACCTGCCTGTCACTTAGGATTTCCATTTGTTAATTTACAAATCTGAATTGGAAGTGACAAAAGCAAAGCATAAGGTAACTTTCCTGATTTTAAATTTTACTTATACATCTAAGGGTCATTTAGAAGCTCTGTGCATACCCAGCTAGGGTCACAAAGAAGCCACTGCCATTTACTCTATCCCTAAATACTGTTTTTGAGGTGCAAATACTAATATAGCACTTACCAGACTTATAATAGTTAGGTTTGTGTGTTTTTCCTCCATTAAATTGTAAAGCTCTGAAGGGAGCATTTTTCTCTTTATCCATTATTGTACTTAGTATGATGCAGGTGAATCATACATACTAAAATGGGAAGGGCATCATCTACTTTTACTTCCAGAAAGTCTTAAGAAAGCCAATTAAAAAGTTTAACTATCTTGGCATTGGAAAAAATCTGACACAAACTGACTTAGAGAGGGAAACAGAGTGTGGATAATGTTTCTCTCCCAGATGGAAAAGGATTTAATGTTCACTATTGATCTCAAAAGGGCACATTTTCAGATGACAAGTGGCTCTTCAGGATAGTGAAATGGCAAAATGACTGGGTTGACATAGGACCAGTAGTGCTTTAATATGGAAAATATAAAAGGGGAACACATCTAAACTACATAGACATAAGAGTGGTTTGGGATCACCATGTAGTTGGGAGCCATTATTTCCATGGTTTGTTTTGGCAACAGGTACCCAACAGTGAGCTCAGTCCCACTGGTGAGAATGAGCAGCAACACAACACGGCAGGCAGGACTCTTTTCCTACTGGGGCTGGGCACATGTGAACCTTCTCTCGGTTACATGAGGTCTGAGCTGCCTCACCTGGAGCTGATCACTCAGGGCCTAGGCCGGGGCCTCTGCCACAGTCAGTAGTTGGCTGGCCAACATTGTTTGGTCGATGTAATTTGAGGTGCTGGGCAAGGGTCTAAGTATAGTTGTTGCTTGGTATTCATGGGAGATTGATTCCAGGACCCCTACAGATGCCAAAATCCAGAGACGCTCAAGTACATTATATAAAATGGTATAGTACTTGCATATAACCTATACCCATCCTCCTGTATACTTTAAATTATCTCTGGTTTAATTGATGTACATGTTATACAAATAGTTGTTATACTGTATTTAAAAATTTTTTTTATTGTTATATTGGGTTTCTCTCCCAAATATTTTTTATTTGTGCTTAGTTGAATCAGCCAATGCCAAACCCACAATATGGAGGGCAGAGAGTAAATTCCCACCAGGCTTGGCTTATCAATTCATTCATTTCACATGCATTTATTCAGACATTAAGGAATATCAAAATGAATCAAAGTACTTGTCCTCAATTTGGTCACAAAATAGATGATAATAAAGCCAAATATGGTAAGGGCATAGCTCACCATCTTGGGGGACAATTCTGCTTAGACAATGCTACTTCATCACTGACATTTGCTGCTCTGTGATTGACTATGATTCCTTGCTTCCTAATGTGGAAATAAGCCTCTTGCAATATACATTTCAGTCAGGCTCCCAGAGAAGTGACCACCATAGAAATGCTCAATTGTCCTAATTATTCTACAGTGAAACCCATCTGTCAACAAATGAAGCCCATGCATGGTCTTTCTCTTACAACATATAAACACACAGCCAGGAATCTCCAAATATTTGGGAAAGCCAACCAACGCAAAAGGAAGAGCACAAAGCGAAGGCAAAAAATAGATACAGAGGAAATACAGAAGATTAAAACAGACAAACAAAACCAAGTAGAGGTAAGAGAGGATATTATATACATAAAACAAGAAATGCCAGGAGCAAGAAGAATAAGCAATAGAGAATAGAGAGGGGGAAAAAAAAGCTCTTGGAAATTAAATATAGCACAGCCAAAATAAATTTAACTGAAGGATAGGGAGATAAAGTTGAAGAAAGCTCATAGAAAAAATTTTAAAAATACACAGATAGAAAACAAGAGAGATGGAAGAGGTAGTTTATCTACCCAGGAGGTACAATTTCCATCTAATAAGAATTCCAGGAAGATAAAACAGTGAGTAGGAAATTATCAAAAAGTAGTGGAACTTTTCCCAGAAGTAAAGGAGACACTGTGTGTGCTCAGCACAGTGAAAAAACAAATGCCCACACCAAGAAGCTTATCATAAAATTTCATGACACCAGGAACAAATGCTTCTGGTAAGAGAAAATAAAGACAAATAGATAAGTAAAACTACCATATAATGGGAAAGGCAAGTCATAAAAATTACAATATAATGAGGTGTCTTTAGGTTGAAGATGATATACTGAGCAATTAAGTTTACCACCTCTTAGTCCTAGCAACGCATCAGGATTGAAAGAAAATCAAGCCATAAAATTGCTGAGAATAGAAAAGAGAGTGGACATCTGCATTCTTAAATTGTAGCTACCAATGGATAGAAAGTGGATGGGGTATCACGAAAATGCAGGGAACGAACCCCATCCCCAGACATACTGTCGAGAGCTCTTTCCTCCAGGTGCCCTCAGAGTCAGCAGGTACAATGGACGAATTTCAGACAAAGAGCAGACGCTGATAGAAATTGTAGAAAAACATCAAGTACCTACTTTCCTCACCCCTATGAGTGATGGTGGTATTTTCCACCAGGCTTAAACCAGATAAACTTCCTCTAAAAAGTTGATTTAGGGTTCCTCTAGTGGTGGTTGAGTTCTCAAAGTAGAGAAAGTCATCCCCATTGGACATTTGGAAGAGAAAGTATATCTGCTTGTTCCTAACCTGGACATGTTTTCATGAAAGCTTTTAGTGATGCCCACCACTAGATATGCCCTACACCCCTAAACACAAACATACACATACACCACACACAGAAATACACACACATTATATAGTCCTTTGACCATATCATGCAAAAAATGAGGCCAGTAAAGACAGAGAAAATCATGCCAATGACCTAAGTGAATGAATCTAGTGACACAGGATCCTTTTGGTGCTGCTTTGCCAGCCAGAAATCTCCATGGGCAACGGTGCCTCTGCCCAGGCTTTGCTTGGCCCTGGGTTTGACACTGGGCTCACTCTGCCCACTCTGCCCACTCGGCCTGACAGGCTATGCTTGGCTCATGCCCTGTCCTGGATCCTACACCCACCTCAGGATCTGTGCTCAGCCTGCAGCTGGGTTGGGTGTGCCGTGACCTGCTTCTGCCTTGGGTGCCAGCGTCTGGATGAGGGGAATGCGGTGGCACCCAAAAACTCAGAGATGCCAGTAACCACTGAGCCCTAAAGGGCATTACGGCTCTCACCTGGGGCGTCTCAAGGTTTGAGCCCCCAAGAAATGTTACAGCTCTCTCTCATCCCCACCTCCTGCAGTGTGGCAAATGGGGGATGTGTTACAGCTTATTTGTGTTTCATCTCATTCGTTCCTGCTGCCTGCAGTGCTGTGAATAGGCGTGTGTGGTACCCAGTGGCTTTTACTCCCCAGTTGCTTGGTGAATGGGAGGGAGGGTTGCAGTGTTACAGCTATTTTTGCTCCAACATTCAGCAGGTTCCTGGTTCTTGTCCTGCGACCAAGAAGAATGAAGTTATGTGGACACCAGAGAGTGAGCAAGGCAGGGAAGAATTTTACTGAGTGACAGAAAAGCTCTTGACAACGAGAGGGGGCCCAAAAGCAGGTAGCCCAATGTGTGACAGTCTGGGGTTTTTATGGGCTCAGAATGGGAGAGTGTGTGCTGATAGTCCATGGGCAGTCCTGGTAAAAGCACCATTTGATTGGCTAAAAGGCATTGAGGAAGTTCTTACTCCAGTTGTGGACCCTACCAGGAACTGGTAGCTCAGTTTTCAGGCTTTAAGCTGTTTTTGGCTTGAACGTCAGGTTTCACCAGGGACCCATCCCTGTCTGCTGAGGAATCTGTCTGCCTCCTTTCGCTATCACTAATACCGTAAGACATTCAAGGAAAAGCTACTTCACAACGGAGAAAAATTTAGGGGAACAAAGAAAACAATGAATGCTACATATTAATCTGGGTTTTTAGCTGCAGAGTGGAGTATCTACCTGGGTTTATACATTTATTCAACAAATATTTAAAGGCCTACAATGAATCAGGTACTTTTTGAGGTGTTGGTGGTACAGCAACGAATAGATTGGACATGACACCTTCCTTTCAGTCAAGTGCAATCAGGCCTTCTGGATGAAGAACAGCCAGTGCAGAGGCCCTGAGATGACAGCAGGCTTTGTGTGTTTGAGGAGCAGCAGGGTGACAGTGTTACTTGGGAAGATAGCACAGGGAAGCATAGTAGGAGGTAAGGTGAGGCCACATAAAGCCCTTCAAGAGACTGTCTTTACTATGAAAGAGAGGGGAGCCACTGGAGAGCTTTGAGCAAAGGAGTAGAATGATCTGATTTTACACAGATCACTTTGGCTGTGTGTGGAAAAGACGCTAGAGGGTCAAAATGGAAGACAGGAGACCAGTGAGGTGGCTATTGCAATAATCCATACCAGAGATGACAGTGATTTGGTACAGGGTGGTAGTAGTAGAGATGATGAAAAATGGTCAAATTTTAGAGACATTTTAAAGATATAATTGGATTTGCTGGTGGTCTGGCATCAGTTATGAGAGAGGAAGAAAAGTAAAGGATGGCTTCCAAGTTTTTGGCCTCAACAACTAGAAGGATAGAGTAAGATAAATATAAAGATAATGATGAAACTAAGAAAAATAGCTAACACTTTTATAGGACTTACTATGCATGATCAACTGTTTTAAGCACTCAACATATATTCATTAATTTCAACCTGACAATAGTCCTATAAGTTAGCTAGTCTTATTATTAGCATTTTTCAGATGAAAATATCAAGGAACTTACCTGTGGATATATACCCAGTGAGTGGCAGAACTGAGACTCAAACCCAGCAGCCTGGCTTAGTACTCTTAACCACTATTTTCTTTTTTTTTAGGAAAGACTATGAGAGGAGCATGTTGAGGGTGGACTTGAAGATCAGGAGTTCGGTTCTAGACAAGTTAAATTTATGACACCTGTATTCATTATCTATTGCTACAAAATAAAACTCAGTGGCTGAAAAACCCCAAACATTTATTATCTCACTGCTTCTGTGAGTTAGATCTTGAGTGCAGTTTAGTTGAGTACCTGTGGCCCAAAGTCTCTCTTGGAGTCACTGGGGCTTGGGCTGTGGTCTCATGGGAAGGTTTGACTGAGAGTGAGGGATCTGCTTCCCATCTAACTCACATGGTTTTTGGCAGACATTGGTCCCTCGCCACAGAGGCCTCTCTGCAGGGCTACCTTATGATATGAGAGTTGGCTTTTCTCAGGTTGAGTCATCCAAGAAAGGGCTAGAGAGAGTGAGTGCCCAAGATGAAAGGCACAGTCTTTTTATAACATAATCTTGGAGTGACATTCATCACATCTACAATATTCTATTAATTAGGAGTGAGTTAACATGCCCAGTCAGCCCACAGTCAAGGAAAGAGGATTACACATGGGCACAAATGCCAGGTGGTGGGGTTCACTGCATATCCATGTGGCAAGGTCATATAGGCAGTTGGAAAATATCTGGAATCTGAGGGATAAGTCCAGGCTGGAAAGCCATCATGGGGAATGTATTTATTATTGGATAATCTTTGAAAGGACTGGAGGGGCCAGGCGCGGTGGCTCAAGCCTGTAATCCCAGCACTTTGGGAGGCCGAGACGGGCGGATCACGAGGTCAGGAGATCGAGACCATCCTGGCTAACCTGATGAAACCCCGTCTCTACTAAAAAATACAAAAAACTAGCCGGGCGAGGTGGCGGGCGCCTGTAGTCCCAGCTACTCAGGAGGCTGAGGCAGGAGAATGGCATAAACTCGGGAGGCAGAGCTTGCAGTGAGCTGAGATCCAGCCACTGCACTCCAGCCTGGGCGACAGAGCGAGACTCCGTCTCAAAAAAAAAAAAAAAAAAAAAGGAAGGACTGGAGTAGTCATCTCAGGCTGAGTCTCCAGGAACATCTCCCTGAACCATACTCCAGAACTGGTCTGAGAAGAGATCTGCTGTGGCCCCTGCTGCTATAGACTCCAAAAATGTTGCACCTCTGCCTTCCCCCAGTGCCAGCAAAATAGGCGCCAGGTGTCCTAGCAGGTTCTTCTTGCAACTAACTTTAGAATCAAAGCTCTCAAAAGAGCATATGCTGGTTGGCTGAACCAAAGTCTATGTTCTAGTTACAAGGAGATAGAAAATGTAATATTTGTCATGTCTATGATGAGAAGATGAAATTAATATTATGAAAAGGTATCAAAATATGGAGAGAGTGCTCAAAGATTTCAGGCATCTATAAGTGACTTTTCTTCATCACATTCTTGGAGGAACTGAGATAATTTAGGAGAAAATGAAGGCCATAAAACAAATCTAATTAAGAGCCACAAAGATATGGATAGATATCATATCCATCCATTCAAAGTACTAACAAAAAGAAGCAAAAAACAAGAAGTAGGTTGTGAAAATTAAAGATATAAATGCATAAATGAAGAATGTAATACATTGGGTGAAATAAATAGATGAAAAAATCTCCCAGAATACAGAACAACAACAACAAACACCCCAAAGAAATGGAAAATCTGAGGGGAAAAAATAAGAAATATGTAAGATCAGTCCAAGATGGTCCAAATTTAAGACATCCTAGAAAGAGAAAAGAGAGAAAAAAAGCATGAAATGGTTTTTTTTAAATCCCAGAACTAAAGGAAGATATTCAAAAAAGTTTCCTAAGTTCCAAGTTCAATGAGTGAAAAATGACCCACATAGCTATAGTACCATGATATTTTGGAACATGGAAGACAAATATAAAGATGCTGGTTAAACCAATAAAAATAAGCTAACATTTTAATAGGCTTACTATGTGTGATCAGCTGTTTTCAGCACTTGACCTATATTGGTTAATGTCAACCTCACTATAGTCCTACAAGTTAGCTACTCTTATTATTATTATTATCATTTTTCAGATGAAAGTATCAAGGAACTTACCCATGGATACATACCTTGTGAGTGGCAGAACTGAGAATCAAACCAGCAGTCTGGCTTAGTACTCTTAACCACTATTTTCTTTCATTAGTGACAGTGAATTCTAGAAAGCAGTAAAGAAATGCCTTCAAAGTTCTGAAGAAACATAATTTTAAATGGAAAATTACCTAAAATATCAATCAAGTATTAGAGGAATATAATACATTTTCACACATGCAAAAACTCAAATATACAAAAACCCATTTTCAAACATGCATGTGTGAGCGTGCATGTTTGTTATATAGGTTATATATGCATGTTTATAGGTTATATATAACATGCGTATGTTATATAAATGTTATATATAACATGCATATGTAGGTTATATGTGCATGTTTGCATATAGGTTATATATACATACATACATATATATAGGTAAGTATATATACTTTCCGAAAAAGTAACTTAAGGATTTAGTGCAACAAAAGGAAAAATAGCTTGAAGACAAACAATGGCATGACCTCCAAGATCAGTGAACCAATTAAAGAGTGCAACAAAAAGTAATCCCAGATAACTTCTATGCAAATGGGCATAAGCACTGGCCATCTTGCCCCTATTTTTACACTTCTTTGGTAAGAAACTCAATTCCAGGAGACAGATTTTTCAGTTTGGAGTCTATCTGTATGCTTCCTTTTGTACTGAGACAGATATGATACTATAGGTATGGCCTGGAGATGGGCTGCAGGTAGAATCTGATGTCGTTTCCCAGGGAACTCAGGCAGACACAGCAGGGAGCAAGTGGGGCTGCTTCAGCATAAAAAGCTGCTGAAAAGCTATTGCCCACTGCTATGTGCAACATTCCATGGCTTCAGTTCAAGGATAAAGCCCTGTTCTGACCTCTCAAGTTTCTGCAGCTTTGGGATCCTGGGAGACAGTGCCTTAGGAGTAGACACCAGGGCTCTCAGGGCAGGAATGGCACCAACAGGAGTAACACCCCTACCCAAACAGTGTCTTGAGCTTTGAGCATGAACAAAGGGAATCCTGAGCTGAAGACCCTGAGAGGATGACTCTTGCCAAAGTGAAGTGAGAGACCCCAGGGACTCCTAGAAATAATTGGGTGAGGCTTAAAGAGAGGGAGCTAGTGTTTCGGTGATATGCAAATAGACTAATGAGCAGGAGAAATTTGAGTACTTACTGTAAACATATTGTAAACATAAGACCTTATTTGTACTCAGAGGTTGTTGAGGTCTGGGGACACCTGAATTATATTTATCCAGCTTAGCATTGTCATTATCATCATCATTAACATCCTATTCTGCACACACTCAGTATAATAGCAATTGTGCTTTATCTCAACTTCTTTTTGGATGCAAAATGATTTCAGTCTATGTGTCCTTTTTTACCTTTCCCATTCCAGCCTTGCTATTCATTCTGTGGTCCACAGACCAGCAACATCAGCATCACCTGAGAACTTTTTCGAAATGAAAAAGTTTGAGAACATCAAGCCTCACCCTAGGCCCACTGAACCAGAATCTGTAACAAAATCCCCCAGTGACTTATATACACATCAAAGTTTGAGAAGTTAATAACCACTCTTAAGGAGTGGTTATTGACCTGGCCTGGAACTGCTAAATTCCTGGAACTACTAAACTCCAGTGATAAATGTCTGGCTCCTGGAACTCTCAGAATCACCTGGAGACCTGGGTTTACAGTGCTGGAGTCTGGGAGCATGGCACTGGCATCTGGCAAGGGCCTTCATGCTGTGTCATCCCATGGTGGAAGGTGGAGGGGCAAAAGAGGAAAGAGATGAGAACGAGTGGGAGCCAAACTCGCTTTTTGTGACAACCCACTCAAGAACTAGGCCATTCCCAATGACAGTATTAATCTATTTATGAGAACAGAGCCCTCATGACCTCATTACCTCTCATTAGGTCCCACCTCCCAACATGGTTGCATTGGGGATTAAGTTTCCAGCACATGGACTTTGGGGGACACATTCATGCCATGGCAGCCTCATTACAGATTCAAATATGCATCCTTTCTTCTTTCTACTATAGGCTTGCTCACTTCTGACTCCCTTTTTCTCAACAAATGATTCTTTGGCCATGATTGACAGGACTCAGCCATTGAGGAGTTGGGAGATAAGGAGGAATTGAGCTTACTGGATACAATGGATAATGAGGAGGCCAGCCCTAACACTGGCAAAAACACACGTCAAAGAGAAATGAGAGTAGTAGGGAGATTATGAAGGACCTTGTTGGCTGGGTAGAAGAGTTCATTTGATGTGGTGGGAGAAATGAATGCCAGTGAAGATTGGAGAGAAGGGAGAAAGGATATGCTGAAAGTTAGGTTGAATTTAGTAAACAATTTGTATTTGAAGATAACGTATTTACCCACTTAAAACCACGCATTGAAATGATGGTCATTTAGGCATTCTTCTCAGAAAACGACCTACCTAGGTGTTTCTCATACAAATCTGCTCTGAAGCCAGTAATGACATTTAATAAAGTCTTGTTCATTTCGTTCTCTAACCAATTGTGAGACTGCTTAATCCACAGTGCAGAGATTTGTATAGTCAATAACTGCGTTAAAGAGCCTCAGTTACTTACATACGGTGTCTAATTTTGGTGTTAATTATATCCATTAACCCAGACAGAATTGTTTTAAATTTCTGCAAGATGGTTAATGTGCTGATTCCTCTGAGGCCACTAACCACATTTTTCCTTTGGCCACATTCATAATTGGGGCTTAATAAAGCTTCTTAATCTGAATTTAGCCTCAGGATAAACGACCAAGAAGTCTAAAATTCTTCCTCATGTGGAATACTTCACAATATGCTTGAATTCAAACTCAAAATTAACCCTATTGGCGTTTTCCCATTTCTTTAATTTAGAATCTTTAAGATGGAGAGCACCCCTCAATGATTAGGAGAAATACAAGATGGAAATAAAGACTGTATTACTTACAGGTCCTTGGGCGGGACATGGCATGCCTAGAGGCCACACACACGGAGGTCAGAGAGCACAGGCAGGGAGAAAAAAAAGGGACCCATGGGCCAATGCCTTTATTGGGTACTGGGCATTATCCAAACAGGTTTCCTGTGTGGAGTTTTAATTGGTGGGTTTAAACCAAGCAGGCACAAGTTCAGAAGGTCATGCAGTAACTGAGAGGTGATCACTATGGCAGATCTGCACAGTCCCTGTGGGGTGTAAGAGTGAGTGGGGCCAGTCAAGCAGGCTGCATCTAGGTGTCCCATGGGGAAGTGGTCACTAGGGAGCAGTTGTATAAGGCAGATATCTGGATGGGTCACATTGAGGAACTTGGTAGGGAGTTGGACTGGAAATAGTGTCAAGAATGACTGAGCCCTGCTTTTGGTATGAGAAAGTCTAATGTATTTAAAATGGATGCCAAGGCAACACAAAATACGTAAACTGTATAAACATGAACATAAATTTTGTTGGGTGTAGTGAATTAAGCATTCAGTTTACCCAACAAAAAGTTGACTGAAAGAGGGGGCCAGACACAGTGGCTCAGACCTGTAAACCCAGGGCTTTGGGAGGCTGAGGCAGGAGGCTCACATGAGGCCAGGAGTTGGAGACCAGCCTTGGCAACATAGTGAGCCCCCATCTTTTGGCTGGGTGTGATGGCAGGAGGATCACCTGAACCTAGGAGTTCAAGGTTCCAGTGAGCTATGATCATGCCACTGCACTCTAGCCTGGGCAACAGAGATCCTGCCTCTAAAATAATACTTTTTAAAAAAAAGTTGGCGGAAAGATATACTAAATAAAAGTACAGAGGTTTGTATCCTTCAGATCCTCTTAAAGAAAGATATTTATTATTGGAAGTTAGTAGTTCCAGGAGCCGAGGTCTTCCTCGGCTGAACAAGTCACCCCATCTACCTGGTTAACTGGGCTTGAAACGTCCCTGTATTTCACCCTTTACTTTTAGGGGCACCTACTGTTAATATTCTCAAGGGCACTATCTTACCTCTTATGGTGCATTTCAAAGGATGTGGTTGATTTGTTTGGGTCCAAAAATAGTACAGTCCGATAATCTGATCAGTAGCAAGACATAACACCACAATTGAAGTTGTATTTACTATATTTTGTTGCACACTAGGTCTTAGGGAGATACCAAGCTGGATAACAGTTGATAGAACAAGTTAGAATATAATTTGCCCAATATATGTCTGCAGACGTTTTGGAAGCCTGGGAAATGCAATGAAGAACTCTCGTTCTGTGTGTTCCTGGCCGTGTCATATAGAGGATTACTTGCTCACCAAAATCACCTTAAAAAGATGCAAGAAATCCTTAAATCACTATCCTGTGATGATATCAATCAACATGGTTTTATCACTAATGAGAGTGACAGACAGCCTGGGCAATGAGTATGCCACAAGTAAACCTAATATCCCCTATCATAAACACTACAGCCAACTTCATTTGAAAATCTCATTTAGAACACACACTCTTGGCAGGTTTCTTTCTCTTCTAGGACACATAGCTTTTTAAAAAATACAAAAATAGGCCGAGCACAGTGGCTCACGCCTGTAATCCCAACACTTTGGGAGACCAAGGCAGGCGGATCACCTGAGGTCAGGAATTTAAGACCAGCCTGGCCAACAAGGCAAAACCAGGTCGCCACTAAAAAAAATACAAAAATTACCTGGGTGTAGTGGTGCACTCCTGTAATTCCAGCTATTCAGGAGGCTGAGGCTGGAGAATCACTTGAACCCAGGAGACAGAGGTTACAGCGAGCCGAGATAGCGCCACTGCACTCCAGCCTGGGGGACAGAGCAAGAATCCGTCTCAATAATAATACAAAAATAATACATGTTCATTGCAGACAATTTAAGAAAGAGAAGCATAAAGAGAAAATAAAATAATCTAAAATCTCACTGCAAGATAATGAACATTTCCTTCCAATCTCTTAAAAATGCCTGGTTACATATTACATGTATATTTTGTTCTGTGTTCTTTTATGTGATGGTCAGTTAGATGTGGCTACAAGAGGACACAGGAGAGGCTCAGGAAAACAACAGTTTATTGTATTCACAGATTCTAGAAAGAGGAAGCATGGCACTCCTGCAGGGTCACATGGGGAAGCCACATGGGATGATTAAGGGGCAGAAAGCGGGGGCAAGGGGAAAGTCTCGGCCAGGGCCTTTACAGGGGCTTCCTGGGAAAGGCAGGGCAGGGCAGGGCAGGCTAAACTGTTTAGAATTGGCTAATTTGAATAATTTTGGTGGACTCTAAACTATAGGAGTGGTCCCTGGTTGCCCAGTACCTGGCCCTGGGGTGACTAAAGCCAAGGAATACTGTCTCCTGGGATGTATGGGCCAGATGAAGCAGATGTGGCTCTGGAGTGGCTAGTTTGCATATCAAAGGCATGCTCCCAGCTGAGTCCTTTGCTTTCCGGAATAATGGGCTAGCCATAGAGAGTAGTCTGTCTCCAGCTCAGAAGGATTTTTTTTGTTTGAATCCCGTGTTGTTGTTGTTTTTTTAATAGGACAAAAACTTTTTAATCTTTTTTTTTTTTTCCAAGTAAAGCAATTGGACAGCGTTCCTTCTTTTCTTTTTAAAAAAAAATCCATAGGTTTTTGGGGAACAGGAGGTATTTGGTTACTTTTTTTTTTTGAGACAAGAGTCTGGCTCTGTCGCCCTGGCAGGAGTGCAGTGGTGAGATCTCGGCTCACTGCAACCTCCGCCTCCTGGGTTTGAGCGATTCTCCTACCTCAGCCTCCCAAGCAGCTGGCATTACAGGCACCTGTCACTACGCCCGGTTTATTTTTGTATTTTTAGTAGAGAGGGGGTTTCCCCATGTTGGCCAGGCGGGTCTCAAACTCCTGATCTCAGGTGATCCAGCCTCCTCAGCCCCCCAAAGTGCTGGGATTACAGGCGTGAGCCACGGCGCCCAGCTGAGTAAATTCTTAAGTGATGATTTGTGAGATTTTGGTGCACTCATTACTTGACCAGTATACATTATACCCAATTTGTAGCCTTGTATCCCTCACCCCCTTCCTACCCTTTCCCCGCCGGAGTCCCCACAGTCCATTGTATCATTCTTATGGGTTTTTAAGAAGTCAAAACATCATGATATACAGACAATAAAATGTATATATTTTATTGTATCTGTTACAATATATTAAAAACAACAACAACAATGCGTATTTCTTTCTTCTGAGCCCCATCCCGAGTCTTCCACTTCAAAGTCAGTGTGGGCCCTGTGGGAGTCCCTTCTTATTTCTGTCCCCAGAGCATGTCTCAAGCCACCTTAGGGGAAGAGGAAAGCTGGGACTTCCACTGGTCCTCGATGTCCCTCTGTGTTCAGTGGCCTACAGTGAGGGGCTGCCGTCGTTCACTGAATGCAGGACGGGAGGCCAGCCTCCCCACCGGCCCCTTTGCTGAAGCAGACATACACGGCGCCCCGAAAGAGGATGGAAAGTCCTTGAATCAATCCCCCACGGCTGTCAGGAAGCTGAACCGGGGAGGCGGCAGGAGCGGATCAGCGGTGTCCCTGACTCACTGAACTTGTACCGCACTGCTCTCTCCTGTACTAGGGCTCTGAGGTGCGCAGGCCCCACAGCTGACTCAATTAATCTGAAGTGGGGTGGAGCCATCTGTGTTTCTTTTAGGGATTCAGGTGACTCTAATGTGCGAGTGTGAAACACTGGCTAAGCCCTCAGTGCTGTGCTAGGCGGCCCTCGCTTATACCCTACTTATCCCCACTTCTGCCTTCTCCCCGTGGTGTCCCCAACCTCTTCCTTTCCCTTGGGCACACCACCACTCCTGCAGAAATAGCTCACGACGACGTGCTCAATTCCACGACCTGTGGATTCTCCGTGGCCACTGGCCTCCTTGCAGTTTCTGTTGACGCTATCAGGGGCAGCAGCGAGCGCGGACTCAGTGAAGAAGGCCTCTAGCTTGCGGCTGGGAGTTGAGCTGGAAAAGGTCTGGATAAGGGTGAGTTCTGATGCTGTTTTCTTCACAATAAGGTCTGAAAGTATATACCTGAGCTTTGTGAGGATTCATTTACTTCTCCTTGAGTTGTATTACAGTTTCTTTGCTTTGACTTAGGAAAACTGATAAACCTATGTGACTTTTTTGCTTCTCTCTAATCCCTGGGTGGGAGATGGTGGAGGAGTCCACAGCAAACTCGAGTGAATCCGTTACTTCTCTTTCCCACCAAAGGTCTGGAGCTGAATCTAGTCTCTGGTTTTGGCTTATAGACACTGCCCTTTTGATCTGAGGGTGAAAAGGGGATTCAATCTAAGAGTATTTAATTTCCTAAACAATCTGGAAGAGATGTATTCGTTTAAAAATCATTCACTGTTTGAGGAAACACTTTCCACATATATTCTATGCATTCTCTCTCTATATATGCCATGCCTTTTTTCACTTCCATTATATTGGGAGATTTTCCCCCATGTCATTAAATGTTTTTGGAAAAGATGATTGTCCATGAGGATACATATTTTGCAAATTTTACGTACCATAGTTTTTAAACTATTTCTCTATTACTGGACACTTAGTTTGTTCACGATTTTTACTCTTACCAATAACTGCTTTAAATTTTCTCACATATAAATCTTTTGTCCTCTCACATCATTTACCATGAATATTGAGAATGCCATATTTTATCCTTTTGGAGTCCTCTCGGTGTTAAGAACAGAAGTAGTTTCACATGTGATGCTTAATTAAAGCTTGTTAACTTCACTCATGGCCTAGATCAGCTTGCATTGGGGCCCTGTAAAACCTGTCTCTTTAATAATTAAGCCATATGAAATCACAAGAGTATGCCAAATCCAGTCAGCATCTATCACGACTATCCACCGTATAAACAGGCATTTCATGTTTCTGTTACATTCAACTTCTGAAATGCCATTAGCAGAAACCATTAAAGCAAACAATGAAAACACAAGTAATAATTTCTTTAAAAAACACTTTGCAATGCCTGCATCATACATATTAATTTATAGCTGCAGCAACAGAATCTCATATTCAGATGGTGTCCTTTCAAAAGGAACTGTGTAACAAATTCCTAGCAGTACTTAGCTTAACGTACCTTCCTGGTGATTTATATGATGCACATCATTGTGTGCATAAAGTCCAAATTTCATGACACAGACACAATTATATGGATGACAGTAATATTCCAATGAATGATATAAACATCAACTGTTAATTTACTAAGAGAGAAAGTCAAGGCAAAAGAGACTATGTCCCAAAACTACCTGACTACTGCCTTTAGGCAAAAGATCTTTTGGAAATCAGCTTTTAAAGACTTTAGTTTCATTGCCCTGAAGCAAGCTGAACCTAAAATGTCACTTTACTATCTGCCCAACCCTGGGCCCAGAGTTGCCCATGGAATACAGGTTGACTTCACCAAGATTCAGGTGAATCCATTACTTCTCATTCTCACAAAACGTCTGGAGCTGAGTTTAGTCTCTGGTTTTGGCCTATTGACATTGTCATTTTGATCTGAGGGTGAAAAGGGATTCAACCTAAGAGTATCTCATTTCTTAAACAATCTAGAAGAGAGGTATTAGTTTAAAAGTCATTCATTGTTTGAGGAAACACTTTCCACATATTTTCCATGCATTCTCTCTCTCTCTCTCTCTCTCTCTCTCTCTCTCTGTGTGTGTGTGTGTGTGTGTGTGTGTAGACACTACCTTTTAGGATTTTACTCTGTTATATAACTTTACTTTGCAACTTTTACTTTCCTGCAAGTGCCTGGATAAGTAATGTGTAAAGTGTAAGGCAAAGTTGTTTCTGTTCTATCTTGAGCAGTTCATAAAATAACCTTCAGGGCACCTTCCCTATGATCTGCAGATTGGCTTGGCGTGCACTGCAGAGGTGCCAATCATTCTTTTTCCTCTTACTCCTCTCTGTGAGAGGACTCACAGCACTGAAGAGGTGGTCCAATCACCATGTGATCTCTGCTCCTTAACCTGGCCACAGCAGATCGAAGCCAGAGCCCAGATGAGTCATTAGATTTTCTGCCCTGAGGAGTTGGAATTGTGACTTAGTGACTGGGTCTGTTAGCTGCACGGGTTTCTCTTTCTTCTGTTTCTCAAATAGCCTCAAGCCCTTCAGCCTCCTGGGCGATGTCTTCCTTGAATATCCAAATAAAATGTCTTAAGTCCTGCGGTGGAGACAAATGCTATGTGTTAAACTCAATTTCATTTCTTCTTCCTCTTCCTGGGCACACAGGAAGACCACATTCCCGAGCTTCCCTTGCAGTTAAGTTGTGCCATGGCTGTCAGGTGCTAAGCAGAGAGGCAATGGCCAGGAAGAGGAGGCAGGAGTCTCTTCTTGTACAAGAGTTGACAATTAAAGAGGAGAAGAGTAGAGTGGTGTTGGTAAGCTCAGATGGAGGCTTTTCTTTCCAAGGAAGATTTGTGCGTATGATAGAGCAGAGAAGTGGGCCACTGGTGCTAAAGAGAGGAAATGTGGTAGAAATGAATGGGTTGAAGGGTGAGCTTGAAACAATATGGGCATGTCAAGGCAGGGACAAGGAGTAACTGAGGAAGCTTATCCAGAGGCCTCAGCCTTCTCCCTGGAGTCAGAACCACCTGCTAAGGGCAGTGGAGGAGAAAGGGTGGGAAAAGAGAAAGTCTGAAACTGCCCTCTGGCCAAGTTCGTGGAGCTGGACAGCATGGATTTGTAGTAAGCCAGACATGATTGGTTTTGTGCCAAATCCATGGAGTTTGGTGTGATCCGGGAGAAGGACCAGAGAAGGCTGACTGTGGTAATTATCAGAAGTCAGAAGCCTATGTTAGTATAACATTATCACTTGCCTAAAGAACAGATGATAGGGAGAAAAATGTTATTCTTCTAGGCCCATATTTATTCACTATTTCTTCTTACTAATAATACCCCAGTGTCTTTAAGTACTAAAATGTTCCATTTCTATGGAATATTTTCTCTCATCTGTACGAATAAAAAGGATGTTCATTTTTTTAAACATCAGGTACTCATTACTAAACAGGACAAAATCAATCTTTTTTTATTTTTTAAGACCCAAAACAATAGTTAACTACTATTTGAGCTGGGGATCTATTGTCTAGAAAAGTAATAATTATTAAGTAATTAAAAAAATAAATATAAAAGTAACAGGTTCATTTTTGAAAATTTGTTCAGCACAGAAGAGTTTTAAAAAGAAAAAAAATCCATAATCACATCATCCAGAGCAAAACATTTAAAATATTTTGGTGTCTTAAAAAATTAGTGTCATTCCAGATAAAGTTTTGTACTCAGTGTTTTTTTACACATTATTTAATATTTTCTAAACTCATCAAATGAACTTTAAAATATAAATTTACTGACTATAATATATAGTACCCATTTTTTTTGAACTTTAAGTCTGTTTTGTTTGTTTGTTTTTTGAGACAGGATCTTGCTCTGTCACCCAGGCTGGATGGAGTGCAGTGGTGCAATCATAGCTCATTATAACATCAAATTCCTAGGCTCAAGTGATCTTCCTGTCTCAGCCTCCCAAGTAGCTGGAACTACAGGTGCATGCCACCATGCCTGGCTAAATTTCTTTTTTTAGAGATGGGGTCTGTGTTGCCCAGGCTGGTCTTGAATGCCTGGCCTCAAGAGATCCTCTCACTTCTTTGGGAGGCTGAGATGGGCGGATCACGAGGTCAGGAGATCGAGACCATCCTGGCTAACACGGTGAAACCCGGTCTCTAAAAAATACAAAAAACTAGCCAGGCGAGGTGGCGGGCACCTGTAGTCCCAGCTACTCGGGAGGCTGAGGCAGGAGAATGGCGTAAACCCGGAAGGCGGAGCTTGCAGTGAGCTGAGATCCGGCCACTGCACTCCAGCCTGGGCGATAGAGCAAGACTCTGTCTCAAAAAAAAAAAAAGAAAGAAAAAAAAAAGAGATCCTCTCACTTGGCCTCCCAAAGTGTTGGGATTACAGGTATGAGCCACCAGTCCCAGCTTGTCTGTTTTCAAATGAAAAATTTAAAGCTGAAAATTGCTGCAATGTATATTCTGATTATTACCTTAGGACCGATTTCTACAATGGTATATCAATAGAGCAAAGAATATATTTTTCTTTAAAAATAAATTTTCTTTAAAAATAAAAGTTCTAAATGATTTTTTGAGATACATCATTCAAAAATGAAAGTGATCTATAAAATATACACTGACTAGTCTTGTCCTCATCCCTGTTCCCATTCAGTTTATTATGCCTTGTCCCCTATAGGTAATCATTTTTCTCAGTTTCCTGATTTTTCTTCCATTGTTTCTTGCTCAAATGTTTATTTCCCAATGAGAGAAATACCCTGTTTCTCACAACCTTACAAAAAGGGAAGATATTTTATACACCGTTCCATGCCTTGCTTTTTTCACCTTACTATGTATCCTGGAGATCTTACCATATACATTTGTAAAGATATTTCCTGTTCCTTTTGTCTCTCAGTTGCATAATGTTCCACTGTATGGATGTACCATAATTTATTCCACTAGGAGCCCTGAGTTGTTGTCTTATCTTTTGTTATTACAAACAAAGCTATAATAAATAATCTTGAAGTATGTCATTACATATATGTCTGGAAATATCTGTAGAATAGATTTCAAAAAGTTGGATGCAGGGCAGCCCCTAGGATGTGTGGAGCTCCAGACAAATATTCTTTGCAGGGCCACTGCCCTCATAGACCATTTGGCTTTAAACTGTTTTGCAAAATTCTTGAACCCATTTGAAGCTTATCGATGAAGATTTAGTGTAATGGATAGAAAAGAGGTACTTACACATTTGGCTATTGTCCAGTAAGTGCAAATGAAGATTCTTCATAGTGTCCAGATACTATCTTTTTGTGTTTTTTCTTTATTGTCAAATGTTATTCCTGGCTAATTTCCTGTCTCCCACTGCAAGGAAAAGTTACCAATATTGTTACTAGTTTCTATGCCAGGGCTCTTCAGAACCTATTTGTATTGAAATGGTACCACATTGACATCACCACATCGACAGCAGGCAAGAAGGACACCAATTGAAAGGGCCAGCTGTGGAGCAGTGGTCTTGAATACCTTTGGAAGAGAAAGGGACAGCCATCCCTAGAGACCTGCCTGACATGTGCTCTAGAGCCAGCAGAGGGGGTGGGGAAACCTCCCTGAGTGCAAGTGATGAAGTGTGCACAGGGTAAAGGGTGACTGCTACCATCGTGTCAGACCTGAATGCTCTAGATGGGAGGCAACGCGGCAGCCAGAATGCTGACATGAGACAGCTATGGCTTGAGTCCAAGGGTTAACTATGGACAGTCAGTGGCCCAGAGCTCTCAACTTGCCTTGTGTCTGACATGAGAGTCACACAAAATCAACATGTCATTTTGGTCAGTAAGAGTAATCAACTCATCAAATTGCCTTCCTGGAACAAGGGCTGGCCATAGAATCCTGGAACTACCCCGTAGGCATGAGTCTCTGGTCTCTGGTGGACCTCAGGCAAGGGGAAAAACAGAAACTAGGCCCACTGCCAGCCCACTGGCCAGTCTCAGGCTTTGGATGGCAAATTACAAAACTGTAAGGTAGGAGCTTCTGCCAACTGGATACCATACAGGATCAGTTCCAAGTTGGGGCACCCTGCCCAGATGGCGCTGCTGACCCCAGCTGGTCTTAGTATCGGGGGGAGACTTAGAAACTAGATTTAGAAATTAGGAATTCACTCTAAAGAAGGGGTAGGGGTGTGTGTGTGTGTGTGTGTGTGTATAGGGACAGATAGTAAAGATTTTAGGCTTTCAGGCTCTATGGTCTTTTTTTTGAAGCTACTCAATTCTACTGTGTACAGAGAGAGCAGCCACAGACCTTATGGAAATGAATGGACATGGCTGAATTCTAATAAGCTTTATTTATCCAGGCAGCAAACTGGATTTGGCCCACTGGCTGAAATTTGCCAAACTTTGCTATAAATCATGCAGCAAAGGGTCCAGCCTTTCCTTGCCTAGTAATGGTGGAATTACAGAATAGGATGACAAGTGCATTTGTAATTTTGTTATATATGGCCAGATTCCCCACTACAGAGCTTTTATTCTGTTCTACCACCAGCAATTTTGTCTCCCTACAGCCTTGCCAAGGGAATGTTTTATCCAGTTTTGAATTTTGCCAATCTGATAGGTAAGTAGTATCTCAGTGTGATTTTAATTAGCATTTTTTTGAGTGGTATTAAAGATTTTTTTCTGTGAACCATCTCTCCTCTGGTTATTTTACTATTGGGTTGTTGGTATTTTTTCCCTTGATTTATAAAAGTTCTTTGTTTGCTAAGGAGATTAACCTTCAACCTGTATTCTGCATTTGTTGGATAAAGTGTTCTATAGATGTCAATTAGATCAAGGTGGATGACAGTGTTCAAATGCTTTAGATACCTAGTAGTAGTTCAAGTAGAGTTGTCTGGCAGGTATTTGGAAATACAGATTTAAAACTCAATTGAGAGGCTGGGACTAGATAATTTTGGAATAATCAGTACAGATGATATTTATAACAATAAGATGGGTAAGATCACATAGGAAAAGAAAGCAGATAGAGAAGAGATGATAAAACTGAGTCCTAGAGCATTCCAACATTTAGAGACTGAGAACAAGAGAAGCAACCAGCAAAACAAACTGAGACGGGGCTTTTAGTAAGGTAAGGAAAGAAAGCGAAGGGCAGACTTTTGGAAGCAAAGTAAAGAAAATATTTCAAGAAGGAAGGAGATTCTGTTAAATGACTTTACAGATTAAATAAGTTAAGAATTCTTATTAGAAATTGATCATTGGATTTGGCAATGTGGAGGCTATTGGTGACTTTGACAGTGAAGACATGTTTTTGGTAAGGAATTTTAAGAGGAAAAGAGTAATTTTGTATGAGAAAGAATCTTGAGTGGCATATTTTTGTCCTAACATCAAATGACTGGTTATTTAAGAAACAGGAAGTAGAGGACAAAGCAAAAAAGCTAAGCGTATCGAGTGTCTGAGTAAATCATGATAAGGTTTGTGAAGAATGAATTTATAAAAGGAATTTTTGTGTAATCATGTTGGTTACAATTAGAAGGGAATTATTTGTAAGTTTTTCTAAGGATTGAGCTTTGATATTAAAAATACACTAACACAAAATTAAATTTTTGGTCTATGCTAGAATAACAAGGTTTTCTCGAATTATTGATCTGCTCTTAGCAAAAATTACAAGAGATTTTTATTTTTAATTCTAAAATCTGTTTCTTTAGCAGCCATTTCTAAACCGTAGACAATTTCTATTTCTGCCACTTTTCTTCCTGACATTCATTTAATGTCCCTAGTTTCAGGCTGAAAATGCTATCTTTATTCAGATTGGTAATTTCACTTATCAAGGTAGAGTTTTCCTATTGAAGCTTCTCAGATCTATTTCTCAGAAGTTCGACTTTGGCTGTATCTGGGGACATGTGATTTGCAGGTCATACCATCATTGCCTCCTGTTCTTTCTCTGCTTGAGAAGGACTGAGATGATCTCTCTCTCCTTCAACTTTTTTGTCATTCCTTAACTTTTTTCTCCAGCTCTAACTCTGTCGTTATAACCTGACAGTAAAATGCTTATCTTGAAGGCCTGGAAAATTAGTGTTTTCTTCTAGTATAACTTAATTCTGTTGACTTTTCTTAATGTGTCTGAATTGTTCCATGTAACCAGGAAACTTCTGATGATGTTACTAAGACACATATATTCCCCTGCTCAAGGTACTGGTTTTCTTGTTTACATTTCTCTATAATATCGTATACATTCATAACCTTGGGTACACTCTTCCTGTGTCTGATTAAGTTCAAGTACCCTTTCATGAGGTTTGACTTCCAGATTATCTAAATAGGCTTCCCATAAGGAGAAGCAGTTACACTGGAGGAGGTTTTTCTTTATCTTTTTGGTAACTGGCCTAAAAAGCAAATATTTTATATTTTATCAAGATAATTTCCTCTTGTCTTCATTTTTATTATTATGTAGAAAAACTGAGCTTTGAAAAAGTTGCCTTTTTTAATTTTATTTTTTACATTTATGAAACTTCCTGTGTTGCATTTGAAGTCTTTGGATTATCAGTCTGGTTAAATGACTGGCTATTATTTCCCAGTGACCTGTTTTGATCAAGTATTTTGAACTTTTTGACATCTTTGGCAGGCTTCTCCAGGATCAACATTCTAAATTAAATCTTTTTGACCTAGAATTAACTTCAGGATTTTCCATGTGGGCCACTGGAGAGCCTCAAAGGATGTATCTTTCATCTTGTAGAGACATTAAGTGACTAGGCTTGCTTAGTAAATTGTATGGGAAATATTGTCAAATGATAAGTGATGCTAGGTTTTCTTTCAGTTACATTAATGGGCATGTTATTGATATGAATGGCCCCAAAATGTATAAAACTCTTAGAAATCTAGTATCTTCTTGGCCATAATTCTGGTTATTATATTATATGCCACAAAATAACCAAATTTTCTTGTCAATTGCTGATTATAATGAACCAAAGTCAGATTTATAATCATGGCTATTGTAAGTCTCTGTCATTCACAATTATTGTTTTGATTTTTCTCCAAAAGCATTTGCAATTAGTTTCATGAAAAATACTCTAACAAGTACTCTTAAATACAGATTTCTTTTTTTTTTTTTTTTTCCGAGACGGAGTCTCGCTCTGTCGCCCAGGCTGGAGTGCAGTGGCGGAATCTCGGCTCACTGCAAGCTCCGCCTCCCGGGTTCCCGCCATTCTCCTGCCTCAGGCTCCCGAGTAGCTGGGACTACAGGCGCCCGCCACCTCGCCCGGCTGGTTTTTTTGTATTTTTTTTAGTAGAGACGGGGTTTCACTGCTTTAGCCAGGATGGTCTCGATCTCCTGACCTCGTGATCCGCCCGTCTCGGCCTCCCAAAGTGCTGGGATTACAGGCTTGAGCCACCGCGCCCGGCCTTAAATACAGATTTCTAGTAACTGTTAAGATCAATGGACTACATAAAAAATTTTCAAAACGCGAATGAAGAAACTGATGGGTTCATAAAACCGATAATCAAGCAAGACAAAAATTAATTACATAAGATTAAGTAACTGATGAAGATGTTTTTATGTTTATTTGAAACATTATTGGTTCTTCAATGTTTTATTTTCCGGATTTGAGGAACTTTTTTTTTCTTAAGTTATCCATAGTTTACAGAAATTTGGTAAAGTATACTTGTGTGAACAAAGATGGAAGCATTTGCTTTTCTACCTACTTGATGCCTCCAAAATGTGGGAACAATTCATGGTTATTTGCATAAATTCAGTAAAAATCTGCTTTCTATAACTGTATACAATGAAAACACTGGTTATATTACCCAGGCTTTGACTTATATAGATTGGAGAATGTGCACAGAATGCCTGACTTCAAGGGTTCTCAGCCTTACAGTGAATAAAAACTCACTTCCTGGCAGGCTCAGGAGCCTTAGGACTGTAGGTAACATCTAAAGTCTTCCTTAGTTTGGCTTCCTCAAGAGGTTTTTAAATTTGAGGTTCCTGTGTGATCAACATAGGCAGAAAAAGTTATGTTTATAAAGAAAAAGCTATAATACATCTGCTATTAGATTGTAGCTCTGTGCACTGTTTTCAGGTTCTTATTTACCTATAGAGTAGACTAGATCCTGAATTCTTTTATATTCCTCTAATCCAACTTTCTTCCACGGAATTACTAAGAACAGGAACTGCTCTGTTCCTAAATCTCTATAAGCTGAAATGATACATTTTAAGGAACAAGTCTTGTGCCTGATGTATGGGCCACACAAAAAGTTCACCAAACTGCCTAATGCCATAACCAGAGACGTTCAGACTGCAAACAGGATAAGAAATTGACATTTTCATGCTGTAGACAGCTTTTCCCAAGATATTGGCACAAGACTCTATATCATAACAAGACCCTGACCTCCCTTACTGCTACCTTTTTCACTTGGCAGGATAATGGTGTAATTTAAATTTCTTAATCAGTAGCTTCTGCCAGTAACTAGACAGAAACTAATCTAAAAGATTCCTTAGCCCACTTATTGGGTGACTTTGGCAACATCCTTAATACAATTAGTGCTCACCTTTTGCTTTAATTCAACCCAGTCATGGGATACTAGGTGATGAATAGCTCTATATTATGTATTGGCTAAATAAGAAAATGTCTGTGCTATTGCAAATATTACATGCTGTACCCGGATAAATCCCTCTGGGAAAGTTGAAACCCATATAAGCAAAATAAAAACATAGCCACATGGTTACAACAGGTCTTACCTAATTCCCTATGGTCATTTCCTTCATTCAATTGGTTGCCTTTAAGCCTAGATTCACAGCTCAAAACCATTATATGCAAACTGGGATTTTCGTATTACTATTATTTCCTTTTTAAAGTTTGCACTATTACTTGTTAAATTTTTGCAGAAGTAGAACTCCTAACAGAACAATGCTGGCCCAGCACTTTGAGACAACAGCAAACGACTATGGAACAGAAAAAACTGAACTTAATAATGGACTCCAGATAGACTTAGCCTGAGATCCACTCCCTGCAAACCTCCCTTGTTGCTCAAATGTGGATAATAGGGTTTTGACACTGACTCCTAGCCACCATTCACTTCCTCTAACATAGGACCAGATCAGCAACCCAGGACAGGCCCATCCTGGAACCAGGGGATATCAACACCTAAATACAGGATGGTTGGTCAGTGATGCTTTTGGAGAAATATCTTGATCAAAAGGGGGAAATGTGAAACTTGTCAGAAACATAATGGAGTCACTTGTGTTAATAAAACTCTGACAAATAGAGCCAGAGAAGGCTGTGAAGAAAGGTTTCTCATGCATAAATGCCCAATAACAAAAACTATCACAAAAGACTGCAAAAACCACAACGTTGTACAAAGGCCATTGCAACCTTACACACAAAAAATACTTCTGTGAGAGTATCTGCCCAGCAAATGCCTGTTCAACCTCAGACTGGCATCATGCTTGCTATCGATCCTTGTAGCCAAGGATAATTATCTCAAAATAATTCATAATCCTTCTTTAAAAAATCCTCCTTCCTTTACCTCCCTGAATATGCAGGTAGTTCATATGCAATGAGAACACTGTGGCACATGTATTCACATTGCAATGCCTATTCCTGAATATCATTTCCTTTTAGAAATCTTACCTCTGTTTACTATCTAGGTTGACAACAAGTTTGGTTTCAGTAAAGTGCTGGGGACAAAGACCTATCTCAGAAAGTAAAGTCATTAGAGAAATAGAGTAGGTTGCTGGGTAGTTGAGGGTTAACTTGATATCTGAGGTTATAAATTTAAACATCTGTCAGAGGAGTTGTGTGTTTTTCATGAGCCATATTGAGCACTCAGGTACAGGCAAAACAGAGAGCTGTCTTTATCCAGAGTTTGTGTTCTGTCCTGCCAGGATGAGAGAGGCAGTTGCAGATGTATGGAGTGATGAACCAAGCAATGTAAGTTGGATAATGAGAGGAGTGAGGAAATGAGGAGAGTATTTGACTGTCAAAAAGTAGTAAAGCAATGCATTGGGGGTATCATATGTATACATAAATTACCCCAGTCTCCTCTGGGAGATTTCCACACTGGCTTGATGTTCTCTAGTTCATCAAGAAGTAAGCATAACAAGACTGGGTAATTATTTCTTAAATTTTATTCTTATTTGAGTTTAAAACAATTCGAAGATGGCAGAACCCCATTATAAATGGGTACACTATACCATAGATATAAGGCAAGGAAGCCCAATTACTGAAAGATTTTTTTGAATGGCCTTTATTTGGCTACATCATTGATAGTTTATGGTGTGGAATTTTTGGACATCTCCCAGAAGATATATTACCATAAGTTTCCATTTTATCAGGTTCTAAGAAACTTTATTTTTGAAAGAAAAAAATGGGCAAGAAAGAAAAATGTTTTTAAAAGTGTTATCTGTGTATAAATAAAGTGGCTGATAAATTAGTGAAAAGGAAGAAGTCTGGAAAGCAGAAGTTTTTATGTTGTATAAAAAGACAGTGAATTAACACTACTTAAGACTAATACTAGATGACTGTTGTGGGTAAATGAGTCATTTTATCTGTTGCTTACTTATGTGAAGGCTTTCAAAAGGTCAGTCATAATTTAAAGGAATCTACATCCCTTTTATAATCAGTGAATTGGTAACTAATTTTTTTTTCTTCTATTACATGCCTTTTAGGCATTTGGTTGCTCTAACCAAGGTTGGGTAGCAAAAGAGAAAGGAGACGGAACTCTATCAGTCATTATATTTATTTAACAGCATTTATGGCAAATGGCCAGACCTGGGCAGGGTGGTAGCAATGATAGATTTTACAAATTAAGGCATTGTTCTTTATTTCAATATTTTCATTTACCTATATTTTCCTTGTCTTAGGAATGTGAATAATTTCGAGCTGGCAATACTCACCATCAGGATATAATAAATGGAGATTTCTTTGTCTGAAATTGAAAAGATGTAGTAATACTCTATTGTACTTGTAAAAATTCTGGTTTTCCAGTTGGCTTCCTCTCGGTGAAGTAGTTAGGTAGTCCTGGTATATTTGGAGGGCCATAAACGTGTCATAGAAAGAGTACTGGCATTATGAAAACCTGGATGTTAGGGACTTCACAATTTGGTCATTTTGCAGTGGTACAATCTTAGAAATGCAAGTTCTCTGAATGTCGGTTTCCTCTGCTGTAAAATAGACATAGGAACATCCATCTGACATATTTCACAGGTACTACTGTGAGTATTAAATAATATTGTGTGCTGGAATGTATAGTGGAATGTGTAATACAATACAGTTGTTGACTAATGCTTTTCAAATGTAGCTTGCCCTGTATATTTTTAAAAAATCAAAATAGAAATCATTGGGAAACATAAACGTTTATGAATCATACAGCCAAAGTGTAAATAATTTACAAATGCTTTACAATAAAATCAAAGATATTATTCATGGATTTTTTTAAGTAAAAAATCTTTGCAGCTAAATATTCAACTTAAACTTATTCTTTCTTGTATAAGAATGTTCACTATGTGACATTATAACTCTCCAAAGGAGAAATTCTATAATTAGTTCAGTTTTCTGCCTTAAAAGTTTCATTATAAGGCAGAATGGAATAAAGTTTAAAAATAAGCAAAAATATATAACTCTAAACCACAGTACCCTCATTTAAAAGAGCTTAACAAGAATACTTTTCCCAATATATTTATAAACAACCTAATGTTTGTATAACACAAAGTTACAACTTAAATCATGATGATCAAAGTTAATGTGCATTTTGATACCCTTATCAGCTTAAATTATTAAATATCTAACGGTCTTGAGATTGAATTTTAAAAAATGAACTATATGTGCTTTAAAAATGGTTACCTATTCAATAACTAAGGTGTTGGTCAAGTGTTTAGAATATAGGCCAGAGTTTTAGAAAAAATATTTGAGAAATATATATGATAGGGTCCCATGTAGAAATAAGCCTGTACAAATGGATATGTTTAAGCATGAACAATAATTGAGGTAACCCACCAACTTCTTTTTTAAAAGGGTAAGTCACAGGCTTCTTTAAAAGAGCAAATGAATCACTTGCTCATTTTAAATCTCCTATCTTGATTATATTAAATAGTACCACTTTTTAAAATAAGAAATTATTAATTACAGTGTAGGTAACAAATTAGCTGGGCGTGGTGGCACATTCCTGTAATCCCAGCTACTCAGGAGGCTGAGGCTGAGGCAGGAGAATTACTTGAACCCAGGAGGCGGAGGTTGCAGTGAGCCAAAATCACACCACTGCATTCCAGCCTGGGTGACGGAGCAAGACTCTGTCTCAAAAAAAAAAAGAAAAGAAAAGAATATAGGTAACAAATAGTAAATTCTGGTCAGTAGCAAAATTTTTGGACCAAATGACAAAAACATAAATGTGTTTAAGAATAACTATATTGCTGATATTCCAACAGCACTATGCCCTTTGCTATCAGCAATCCAAGATTTAGTTCTTCATCAGAAGTCTCTCTCTCTCTCTCTCTCTCACACTCTCACACACACACACACACACACACACACAAAATTTCTCATACCGTCTTGTCTCTACAAATGCATCTCAGGTTATCTTCTGTTTTTGAAGATTACATTTTTTAAAACACCTCAACATTTTCCCAACAAATCAACGATCAAAAAATAACCCACTGCTCTCATTAACAATCTCTCAAGATCACTCGATGTTTAAAGGTTAGCCTGACAAGAACTTGCAGAAATGAAATTGAATTGGCATCAGCACAGGGTAATTTTAGATGGAGGTAAAAGTGAGTTTATCTTATGCTCAGCAAAACATATTTAGGTCAGTTTAAATATGAGCAATTGGTAAATTTATCCTCAGTTAGCATAGAGGTGGGCATTGTTAATACGATTCAAAGCTTGGTTGGGCACCCTTCGCTTTATAGTATGCCTGGGATACAGCACATCTGTGAGACAAGAAAGGCTAAACTAGAGCTCTGCTTCTTCTAATCCTGCATTACAAATTAAATAATACAGTACATTTCTGCTATGTTTGTGGTTTTAAAATTATTCACTATAAACATCCTATATTCTTTCCTAATGAATTTCAGAGCTGGAGCTTATATCTATGTCTATGTCAAATTATTTATTCTATGAAAAGCAGCACAAATACTCTTCATTCTGGTTTTGACACAAATTCCTTAAAAAAAAATTAAGGCCATTTAATTGAATCAGGGCCAACTGAAGATTACCCTGGCAAAAGTCAAACCACTGATTTAAGAGTTTTGAAAAAGAGCCATAAGTGGTTGTCATGTATTTTCTTCATTGGTAACTTGAGAGCAGTTTGTAGAATTTATTAGTCTCCAACATCTCCATCTCGATCTCCAATAAGCCAAAGAAAATGAAAACTTAAGGCTAACAGAGCTGTCCCGAGCAGATCACCCAATGCTGTTAGGTAGGGGATAGAGAAACTATCCGGGTCCTTTCCTTTCCTCCAGAAGTGATGGACCATCCAGTCAGCAATCCACAGCAAGGTAAATACCTAGAAAAGAACACCAGAGATTACTCCTGCTGCCTGGACATTCCTAGCCCATGAAACATGGCCACAAGCCTAAACCACTGGCTTCTGGAAGGAACCGCATATGTCTAAGTCAAGAACCATGCTTGAAAAGAAGAAATACTTAGTTGACAAGAATATCTCCATTTCACAAGAAAAAAAAACAGCATGTATGTTTACAGGTACTAAAATTTTTCTTCAACTTTTCATATAGATCTCATTCTAGCCTAATAGCCATAATAATTTTGATATTTTAATAGCATTGTACTGTTTCCAAAAGACTTTTTCTATGTGATAAACCTGTGAAAAAGGACGACATTATGAAGAAGGAAATAAAAATTAAAATAAGGAATTATTTAACAGTCTCCTGCTGCAGGTATATCAAATAAAATAAAGATGGAAAACTGACCATTCATTTACTAACTATAAGGCCATTTGTGACTTGTCAAGGAAAATTTCAGTTCAGTAGTAAGACCAATAACTAGAAGGTAAATGCATTTAGAAATGGCTCATCTATGTAGTTATAGATACAGACATAGATACATCCATAAAATGGAAATAGTTTAAAAGACTATTCAAACATGAAGGTGTTATATATAAATATTTTCTAGAATATCAGGAATATAAAGACTTTTGTGATGCTTTGAATTTTGGGACCAGATAAATGATTTTTTTCTTTGATCCACCTAGAGTAGGGAGACTTTCTAATTTTCAAATCCCTGAAGTAGTGAAAGAAATCTGGGACTAGAAAGGATAATGTTCACTGGTTTTGGACAAGTTGGCAAGTATAGCACGGTGGTTAAAAGCGCTTCTTTACAGCCCTTCTCTATTGTCTACTAGCTGACTTTAGGCAAGTTACTCAACCTTTCTGACTCTGTTTATCCAAATGAACATTAAAATGGTACCTACCTTGTAAGAATGTTGTGAGGATTAAATAATATACTAAATAATTCAGTGCCTGGCACACAATAAACTTTCAATAAATGTCTGTTATTAGTCTATTTTAACAGTTTTATTCTTATTACTATTTGTGGCCCCTCAAGTATTGGGAACACCTGGTATGTGCAGGAGGAAGCCAACCCCAGGTCTAGGGTCTAGGCCAACAGACCTTTCACTAACCTGGCAAGTAGGCCGTGGGGGTGAGGCATTTGCCTGGGGACCTAAACTGCTGCGTGCTATCATTTTAGCTCTAACACCTTTACCAGGAAGGAGAGTGGCTTGTCCAAACGTAGGAAGACATGTACCTATTCCAAATGCATGAACTTTACATGCCTTTGGACATCTGTCAGAGAGAGGTTGTACTTTAAGCCCTATTGTCTTTTGCATGTGGTCAGTTCTTCATTAGTGTTTCACCGGTAGAGACTGTTTTGGAATCATATAAAGTTTTACCAGGACAATCTGTTTTGGGTATGGAGGAAGCATGAAATATTAGAAAGAATCCTGGACTTGGAAGTTATAAAATCTGGATTTGATCCTCAGTTCTGCCTTTGGGTAGGGTTCTTACCACTCTGAGCCTAGCTATTCTCATTTGAGGAAAATATGGGGCCTAATATTTGCCAAACTTACTTTGAAATAATAAAAACTTTGGTTTAGGGGGATGAAAGGAAAGGCAAAAAGGCAGCATGATGTCAAGTTCCATCACTGAAAGCAAAATGCACAGACTGAGAGACAGAGAGTCATCCCATAGGACCCCCAGTGAGCCAGGCCACATCTAGACTCTGTTTTGGATGCCCTATTTTCAGAGAAACTGGTTCACATCTGCGTCTTCAGTACCTAGCAAAGTGACTAACCTAAAAAGTAGACAACATCTGATTGATGGAATGCAAATCAGCTGGAGACAGTGTCATATAGGAGATTCCTATGAGAATAAGAATTGTTTGTCCCGGGCAAGGTGGGTGGGAGAAGTGAACCTGAGACAAAGGTTATGTCAGGAGACACTAGGTTTCTAGTATGTTGCTTCAGAGAGTAGAGTGTTAGGTTAAAGAAAAAAAGACCAAAAGCAGAACTTAAAAAAAATTGGCTATCTATAAATAGAACAAGTTATATAGTAAACTCAAAATTACTGAAGTATATGGAGGTTTAATAACTACATTTGCGGATCGAATAAGTAATATATACAGGAGGAAACAATTGTTTTTAAAAGAATGAGGGTAGCTAATTTCTCTGGGATTAACAAGAAAAATAAATGAATAAATTTATATTCTATATTATAATATTACATGTTTACATATTAACAATGTGTTAAATATATACTTATATACACAAATTTATATATGATACATACATCATTTAGTAATTTCTTGTATAATATCTGCCCTGAATGATTTTTCTAGACTAAGGTTGGCAAACTACAGCCCATGGGCCAAATTCAATCTGCCACCTGTTTTGTAAATAAAGTTTTACTGGAACACAACCCATTTTATTGCCTATTTAGTTGATTTTTTATTCCTTGCCACATTCTCAGGAAGTAGGTAGGCTTACTATTCCTAATGTTCATTTGGAGAAATTGAGTCGGAAAGGTTAAGTGGCTATGTAGTTGTCACAGAGCGCATATGTTCCACGAATCCTCTGACATATAAAAAACTTGCTGGCAGATTGCAGGGTTGAAATGTGTTTTATCTGTTTTATATTTTAAAAGATTCTGCCAGAAAATAAAACCAACCTTCTTCAAACAAACAAACAAACAAAAAAACTAAGGCAAAGTCCAAGAAACCTGCCCATGATCACACAGCTTACAGGTGGAGTCTGGTTCAAACTCACCGAGTCCAACACTAAAGCCAGTGTTCTTAACCATCACTACAGTACCTTGTTTTAGTAAAAAAGAACTTTACATTATGAGAACAAACTAGTACAACTACTTTGGAGAACAATTTGGTAATATCTATTAAATTTGAAGATGTGCATCTCCTTAATTCAGCATTCCTACATAGAAATAATGATTTTTTTTTTTTTTTCTGTGCCACTGGGGAAAAATAAAATTGTTCATGGTCAAAGGATACTAGCTCAGGGGCTCTGCTGACTCTAGGTCTCCCTGTTGCTACCCCAAGGACTGAGAAGACCAGTATCTTGGTGTACTTATGGAAACCATACAGAGAAATTCTTATAAAAGCATACTGAGAGATGTGCAAGAATATTCACTACATGTCTGTTTTAAGAGCAAAAAATTGTATCTGTTGACACAGAATGGCTAAATTCACTGTTAAGTCACACAACTGAACACTATGTAGAAGCTAAAATAAATGAAAAATGAACTATATAAATCAACACGAATATATCTCAAAAGCACAAGTTGAATGAAAAAAATGGAAGACTATGCATATCATTTTAATAAAGTGTATAAGTATAAAACTATGTTATTTATAGATATATACATTTGTAGCAACAGTATAATAAATAGTATAATGGCAAGAATAGATGCCAATTTAGAAGGCTGATAACTGTTAGGGAGGGATGAAATGAGCTCAAGAAGGGATACACGGGAGTTATCAACCATATATATGATGCATTTTTATTTATTTTGAAATATTTGCTTCAGATCATTGATAAAGCTGAGTGGTAAATACATGGTTATCTTATTTCCTATTACTTCCTGTATGTTTATATTTCATAATTTAAAAAAATGTAAACAGTTGGGTTAATGGTAACTCACCAGGGCCACATGAGCTACAACTTAGAATATCTACTGAGAGGGACACATGAGAAAAGAAGTCAGTGTGTCCTGTAGAATCCACGAAAGGTTTGGACTTGGAAGTACCAGATGGTGCTGAGGCTGAAAGCAAGGCTAAGGCCAAAAGATTACTTAAATGTCTATGTGTAGAGCTAGCTCCACATTCACCATTTCTGCAAACTGTCCTCTCCACGTAGGAAAATAGAAGGATGTTTTCTGGAGAAACTGAGTGTTAGAGACTCAGGACTCAAAGACACTAGAAACTATGAGGTACTAGCTGAGAATCGGGGGTAACTGAGAGTCTGCATACCTAACCAGAGTATTCCTCCAGATTCATATTTTGTTCTGAGAACAGTCAGGAAGAGAGGAGAGTAGATGCTCACCTTTGGAGGCCCCCAGTTAAATGTCCAGTCCCCATGTCCATTAATGGTAAAGCATCCAGTCAACAGCCCACCCCTACTTCCATGTTACTTAACGTCTCCATGTCTCAGTCTCCTCCCCGTTCAAGACAGAGATGTGATATGAATGTTAAATAATGCAGAATGGTTAGAACAGTGTTTGGCACATTGGAAGAACTTAAAAAAGATTTGCTATGATTTTTAAAAACAGGTTATGAAGAAATAAGAATCTGATTTTTTTCAACAGCAACACTGGGAGACAAGGAGTAACATCTTCAAAATCCTGAGAGGGAAATATTTCCAGTCTATACATCTGTGCCCAATTTATCAATCAAGTGTTGAGAGTAAATGAAAGGCCTTTTAAGACATGCATGTACTTAGAAAATATTTCTCCCATGTTCTCTTTCTTTGGAACTTTCTAGAAAATGTGTTGAAGCAAAATGAGGGCTTGAATCGAGAGAAAAATGGAATTCAGAAAATGGAAGAGGCAACATAAGAGAGCAGTGAGAGAAGGTTCCAGGATGAGAGCTGTGCAGTGGCCCAGGGCACCAAAGCCAGAGCAGGAGAGTGGACTGCTCTGGATACTAGGTCTCCATGATAAAGGCAAGTGGGCAAATTATCTGATATAATAAACTTTTGAGGGGCAAAACACTAATTCAGGCATGTGATAGCTGTTGATGGAGTACCTGCAAAAAAAAAATTAAGAAATTTAAAAATTCAGGCTAGGCATGGTGGCTCACGCCTGTAATCCCAGCACTTTGAGAGGCCAAGGCAGGTGGATAACCTGAGGTCAGGAGTTTGAGACCAGCCTGGCCAACATAGTGAAATCCCATCTGTACTAAAAATACAAAAATTAGCCAGGTGTGGTGGCACATGCCTGTAATCCCAGCTACTTGGGAGGCTGAGGCAGGAGAATCACTTGAACCCAGGAGGTGGAGGTTGCAGTGAGCCGAGATCATGCCACTGCACTCCAGCCTGGGCGACAGAGCAAGCCTCTGTCTCAAAAAAGAAAAAAAATAATAAAATAAAAAATTTAGAAATGTAGAAAACTATGCAAGTGGAAAAATATGGTAATTATCTCCAAAAGAAAATTAAAAAGAGATAAAGAGGAAGAATATAGAATACACCACATGGCTCCGTGAGAAATGACATTTATAAGTTATAGTAATAAAACCATTTATTTAAAAAAGTTTGAGCATTACTACACTAGGAGTATGGAAGGTGGGGAAATAAGGCACAGGGCAAGGTAGCAAAATCCTCGTCTACCACAACTGGAAGTCAATAGATAATTTCTCAAGTTAATAAAGCAAAATTAGCAATCCAAACAAAATATGGGGATAAATAACAAAATAAATAGCTAAAGGAGCTTTGGAGGACTATTAGTAGTTAGAGTTTTACACATACACACACACAATTTAAATATATATGTATATATCCATATAAATACAAACGGGTTTTTTGTTTTGTTTTGTTTTTGAGATAGAGTCGCGTTCTATTGTCCAGGCTGGAGTGTAGTGGCATACTCTCAATTCACTGCAACTTCTGTTTCCCAGGTTCAAGTGATTCTCCTGCCTCAGCCTCCTGAGTAGCTAGGACTACAGGCGTGCACCACCAAGCCTGGCTAATTTTTGTATTTTTCGTAGAGATGGGGTTTCACCATGTTGGCCAGGCTGGTCTCGAACTCCTGACCTCAGGTGATCTGCCCACCTCGGCCTCCCAAAGTGCTGGGATTACAGGCTTGAGCCTCAGCACCCAGTCACAACTGGCTTTTAAAAAAATTGAAATAGAATAGAATGGACTAGAATAGAAAGTAGCATGTGTAAAAAAAGTAGCACTGTAAGGGTATTTCATAAAACTTTTGTTTTAGCTATGAATTTACACATATTTATCTATGTATGTATATGTTTCAGAATAAACATATTTCTTACAAGTGCTGTGGTCAAAATATAAGAAAGCTACTCGGTCAGGCATGGTGGCTCATTGGGAGGCCAAGGCAGGTGGATCACTTGAGCCCAGGAGTTTGAGACTAGCTTGGGCAACAAAGTGATACCCTATTAGCCCCCTGTAGATCCAGCTACTCAGGTTGAGGTGGAAGGATCCCTTGAGTCCAGGAGGCAGAGCTTGCAGTGAGCTGAGATCTCACCACTGCACTCCAGCCTGGGTGACAGAGCAAGATTGTGTCTCAAAAAACAAAAACAAAAACAAAAACAAACAAAAAAAACCTGCTCATTTAACATACTCATCTTACAGATACATCTTACATGTTAGGTTGTAGGGATCTAATGTATCAATCCCCGAAAGAAGAAAACCATGTCTTCTTTCGGTTTGGTCCCTTGGTTTCCAGCAAAATACTTATACATGATAAATGAAATAAATGTTTGCTATTGAAGAAGCTCTATCACTGAATAACTATTACTGTCAACAAGTGAAAATTTCCTCATCTGTAAAATGGGGTTATCATTACCTACCGGATGGACTGATTGCCAAAATTAAACAAGATAATATATGTAAAGGGCTAAGCAAATGCTTGGTTTAGAGTAAGTACTCAGTAAATATTGGTGCCATCATCACTGATACATCAATTATTACACTGTCTCAGAATTCATGGACTTTATTTAAAAGATTGTTGGAATAGAAGTCTGGTTTCTAACACTAATCAGTCATATGATTTATCACTTCTCTGATCCCTCATTCTGTAAAACGAATAAATTTATGTCTTCATAATCTGTTCTAGCTCTAAATTACAGAGGTAAGAAATTTCATTGTGAACTACACAGAAATTGCTCTACTCACCTTTGTGATATTCCCTCTCTGCTTTTGCACATTTACTTATACAATATGAGTAAAGTTCTCTTCCCGTGCAATTTATTTTTAAAGGTATTGTGATGATAAAGTTCAAGCAGGTTTAAATTTATGCGTTTTTTGCAAGTTAACAAAAGACATCAGTTTCCTTGGAACTCTGTGTGTAATAAATTATTAAAATGACAATAAGTGGCAGACACTTCTTAAATGCAACATTTTTTGTTTTAAAACTAAATGATAATTTAAGGAATGCATGCTTTTCCTTGGGAAAGCACATTGAACACACCAAGGGTAGACTGTGCTTTTATATCGTCTGTTTGTTCTTTATGAAATATGCATAACCTCTCTAGGTAAATATGCCTTTTGAAAAGGCAACTTTGTAACCTCAGCTAATTATGCATGTTCTAAATGTATTTCTTGGAATTTAAATAAATATATAAAGTACAAAAATATATATTTGCTTTGGACGATATTGATTCCTTCAGCCAGCTCCTTCTTTGAGCTAGAATCAACATTCCCTTGTGTTAGCATCCCCTTAATGCCTCAACTGCCAATAACCACCTTGTGTATAGTGTGAAGAAAGATGATTTCTTTGGGAGAGGAATGCTTAGAAATATGATACAAATAAACCCGAGAAGTAGCAAATTAATACAGTTCTTCCTAACCCCTAACTTTACAAAGGTTGAATTCAGGTCCCCTACAAAAATATGCTTCCCTAATCCAGGTTTCCAGGCTGGAAACCCTACTCATTAAAATCTAATATTTAAATGTCTGCTAAGAATACTTTAGGATTATCAATGAACAGGAATTCAGTCTACTTCTTATATTCAGATATAAGCATCTTTTCTTTGGTTTGAACTATTTTGTTGGGTGGCAGGTGGGGGAAGGTGGGAAATAAATGGTGTTGTTGAAAAGAAAACTAATGTTTGATTACCTTTTTCCTCCTGGGTACTATAGTGGGTATTATCATCTGTATTTTCAGAAGGGAAAATTTAGATGCAGAATGGTGAAGTGGTTGCCCAGTAACACAGCCAGCAAGTGGTAGAGTCAAATCCAGGTCTGTTTGATTCCAAAGCCCACACTGCTTCCCCCATACCACCTTACCCCTGCTGCGCACTGATGGGGGGCAGCCGAAAAGGAGAAGGAAGTGTTTCTACTTGTAGATATGAAAAAACAAAAATAGAAACACAACCCAAAAAACAAGAACACAAAAAAGACACAGATGAAACTTCCATTTTTAGCAGCATTATAAACAAAATACCCCAAATGACCTACCGACAGAAAACAACGTAAAACGTTCAATAAAATATAAAAACTATCTTTTAAAATGCATCACTGAGCTGGCATGAAGGAAAGGAATCCTTGGAGGCCCAAAACAAAGGGAAATAGCACGCCAGGGTAAGACTATGAGGATCCTGAGCAGGCGGCTGCCCTGGGCCGTTTGTGCCCTCTGCCTCTCCAGGGGACATGGAGGCATCATCCGCTGGTTTTGATGGTGGCACAGGGCATAGCAGACAGGAGACAAAAGCAAGGCCTGTCTCAGGTAGATAGTCTAATGGAAGATTTTCATGTAAAATAAAAAGCTGCACCTCTGAATAAGAAATACACCAGCCCCTGCAGAAGGAGCAGGAAAGAAACTTATCTGACTGTGGTACTACCATGGTGGGAAAAAAGTCTCCCCTAAGAATTTATAACCACAGGTGACCACTACATGGATTTGGGCCAGGATCCAACTACCTATGTGATCTAACAATCCCAAATTGAGGACAGTTGTCCCTCGGTGTCCACATGGGAGGATTGGTTGCAGGACCCCTATCCCGCAAGAATACCAAAATCCAAGGATGCTCAAGTCCTTTACATAAAATGGTGTAGTATTTGTATATAACCTATGCACACCTTCCCCTATACAATTATGCTTTGCTTAATAATGGGGATACATTCTGAGAAATGCATTGTTAGGCAATTTCATCACCGTGCAAACATCAGAGAGTGTATGTACACAAACCTAGATGGTATGGCCTACCACACACCTAGCCTATGTGGTACAGCTTACCGTTCTTAGGCTATAAACTGTATAGCATGTATGTGACTGTAATGAATACTGTAGGCAACTGTAACAGAACCGGAAGTATTTGTATACCTAAACAGAAAAGTTGCAGTAAAAATACAGTACAAAAGATTAAAAAAATGGTACACTATGTAGAGCACTTACCATGAATGAAGATTGCAGGACTGGAAGTTGCTCTGGGTGAGTCAGTGAATGAGTAGTAAGTGAATGTGAAGGCCTGGGACATTACTGTACACTTATGTAGACTTTATAAATACAGTACACTTAGGCTACACTAAATATATAAAAAATCTTTTTGCTAATCATTAAACTTAGCTGAAAGTACCTTTTTTACTTCATAAACTTTTTGTTTTTTACTTTTTAAACACTTTTGTAATGACAAAACACAGAAACATTGTACAGCTGTACAAAAATATTTTCCTTCTTTATATCATTATTCTATAGGTGTTTTTCCTATTTATTTTTATTTTTTCCTTGCCTCTCTCTCCTCTCTTTTTTCTATTTTTGAGTTTTTACTTTTAAACTTTTTTTGAATATAGTAGTAAGTACCCAAACCAGTAACAGTTGTTTACTATCATTATCAAGTATTATATATAATGAAATGTGCTAGACTTCTATATGATTGGCAGTGCAGCGGGTTTGTTTATGCCAGTGTAACTAGGACACACTAGATAACTAGCGTACACACTAGGTACAGCACAACTAGTAACACACTAGGACAGTAGAGCCACGACATCACTAGGTGATAGGAATTTTTCAGCTCCATTATAATCATAGGATGCGATCATATATGTGGTCTGTTGTTGACCAAAACCTTGACACAGAGCACATGACTACACTGAAAATTGTTAAAAGAGTAGATTTTAAATGTTCTCATCACAAAAAAATAATTTTGTGAGGAATGGATATGTTAATTAGCTTGATTTAGCCATTCCACAATGAATACATATATCAAAACAGCATGTTGTATATTATAAATATATACAATCCTTATTTGTAAATTAAAAAATAAAAAGCATCGGTGTTCTAAAAGAGCAAGAGCTTGGTATAAAGAGTCATATGACATAGACATGAAATGAAACAAGATACTAATAGGAAAAATAATAGAAAGCAGAATCAGAACCTGAAAGATTTTAGACACTAGAAAAATCTGGCACAGAATATAAGTATGTATCATATTTTCAAAGAAAAAGAAGAAATGAACAAATTAGTTAGAAAACCAACCAGAACTTTTAGAAATAAAAGTTTCATCCTCTGAAATTTAACTCAATAAATAGGTGAGATTAATAGCACATTAGACACACTTGAATATATACGTAATGAAAGATGAATCTAGAGGAATGGAAAGTAGCACAAAGATATAAAGAGTGGGGAAATATAAAAATAGATGTCATAAATATGGAGGGTAGCATAAATATGTAGAATAGTAATTCTCAAGCACATCTATTTGGAGATCCAGAAGCAAAGAAAAGAAAAAACAGAGGACAGCCGGACGCGGTGTAATCCCATTGGGATCATGCCTGTAATCCCAACACTTTGGGAGGCTGAGGTGGGTGGATAACAAAGTCGGGAGTTTGAGACCAGCCTGGCCAACATGGTGAAACCCCATCTCTACTGAAAATACAAAAATTAGCTGGGCGTGGTGGCAAGCGCCTGTAATCCCAGCTACTCGGGGGGCTGAGGCAGGAGAACTGTTTGAACCCAGTGGGTGGAGGTTGCAGTAAGTCAAGATCGCGCTATTGCACTCCAGCCTGGGCGACAGAGTGAGACTCTATCTCAAAAAAAAATAAAATTTAAAGAGAAAGTCACCATCTTAGTGGGAGATGAGAAAACCAGATCATTTCAAATACACAATTAACAAATTTGATCTAATGGATGTATATAGAATACTGTAGCCAACATTTAGAAAATATACTTTTTTTTCAAACACATAGGTAATATTTATAAAAACTGTCCACCTACTAGGCAATAAGAATATTTTCAGTAAAATCCCAAAGGATTACTGTCACAAAGGCCACACTCCCTAATTGCCGTGCAGGTAGAAATCAGTAACAGATACCAAAAAAATCCCATATTTTTGGACACTTTAAAGTATACTTCAAAATAAATCATGTGTCAAAGGGAAATCATAATGCAAATTATTAAATATGTAGAGCTAATCAATAGTTAAATCTTATGTATCAAAAATTGTAGAATGCTGGAAATGCAGCATCTAAATGGTTATATTAGAAAAGAAAGACTGAAAATAAATGAGTTATGTATGCATATCTAGAAGTTAGAAAAAGAAAAATAAACCTAAGGTAGAATGAAAAAATACTAACGGTAAGTACAAACTAATGTTTGTACTTAGAAAACAAACATGATAGTGAAGACAAAGTCAAAGTTGATCCTCTGAAAAGGCAAATAAGACTAATAAATGTTGGATAATCTTAAGATAAAAACAGAAGATACAAATAAACTATGAAGAATGAGTACTGTGCTAGATATTGACTATTGGCACTCAGCATCCATTCTCACTCCTTTTGTGGTCTTTCTTATCTTACGAGGAGAGAAACGCCTACAGCTATAATTCTCAGACTTCCTTACCAGTAGGGTTCCAGCTAGAGATTAGGTTACACCATGTTGCACTCATGTAAGACTTTGGAGGTATGAATTCAGTAGAACCCCCCCTTCCCAACCCTTTTTTTCCTCCTGTAAGAATACAATGCTGTGGAGTCTTTAGTAGGTATGAGTTTTCACAAGGGTTGACCGGATTCAGCCAGTTAACAGCCTCAAGGTCTGGGAATAGCTGTGATGCTGTAGTAGCTGTGTTAAGTTTCCTAACGTCTCAGTAATACCAGGCATCCTGACTCTCTGGACCAAATCTGCTATAGCAAACCTAAAGCCAGTGGCAGCTCCCTTCCCTCCACACTGGCTTTCTGTCCTCCCACCCTGGCAAGGTCTAACAATGCTTTCAAATACCTTCCTCCATTCCTATCAACACACCTCTATGAGACTGGTATGAGCATCGGTAAACCAAACCTAGGCCAGGCATGGTGGGTCGTCCCTGTAATCCTAGTGCTTTGGGAGGCCAAGGCCAGAGAATTGCTTGAAGCCAGTAGTTTGAGAACAGCCTTAGCAACATGATGAGACCCTGTCTCTACCAAAAAAAAAAAAAAAGTCAGGCATGGTGGTGTACACCTATAGTTCTAGCTACTCAGGAGGCTGAGGCAGGAGAATCACTTAAGCCCAGGAGTTCAAGGTGATAGTGAGCTATAATCATGCCACTGTACTGCAGCCTGGGCAACACAGTGAGACCTATCTCTATTAACAACAAAACAAAACCTAGAAACAATTTACATATACATTATCCTTGTGAATAGCGTTACAGCAGAGTAGATAAGTTAACAAGAAACAAGGTCATTTGTCATATTTAACATTTTAAATATTTACATACTTGACATTTAATCAAAATATGCACAGTCATTTAATGTAGGGTTTTTTTGGTTTTTTTGTTTTTTTCAGAGTTTTGCACTTGTCACCCAGGCTGGAGTGCAATGGTGCGATCTCAGCCCACTGCAACCTCCACCTCCTGGGTTCAAGCGATTCTCCTGCCTCAGCCTTCCAAAGTAGCTGGGATTACAGGTGCCTGCCACCACACCCAGCTAATTTTTTCGCATTTTTAGTTGAGACGGGGTTTCACCATGTTGGCCAGGCTAGTCTTGAACTCCTGACCTCAGGTGATCCACTCGCCTCAGCCTCCCAAAGTGCTGGGATTACAGGCATGAGCCACTGCGCCCCGCCTAATGTAGGGAATTTCTATATCACTCTTGACTTTTTATTTAGTTCCAATGTGAAAAGACAAAAAGTTATGAGTATAATAACAATCTTCTATATTGTTATAGAAGAACTTTCAGTGAACAATGTGTACAGTTTCTATGATTCTTTTCTTTTCCTCTATGTTATGTTTCTTCTGACTATATTTCTTGAAATGTAATTTTGTATCTATTGAATCTAATAATTTAAAAATCAGGGCTTTAAAAATGTGTAGATATGTATTTTACATTACATACATATACAGACAGTTGGTTTCCTTTATAATCCTATGTATTTTATTGCATGCATTTAAAAACCTTAACTTGAGAAGAATCCCTAATATTAAAAAAAAATTCCGAAGGAATCCATGACATAAAATGGTTAAGATCTTCTTTACAAAATAAACTCTTGTAATACTTTCCAGGAGACCTACACGATAACATTCATAGCCTTGATTTTTAATAGTAAAAAGCTAAAAACAATCTAAAAAGTCCATTAAAAGAAAAATGGTTGAATAAATTGTGGAATATTCACACAATAGAATACTGTGTAACAGTAAAATAGCTGAATGGTAGTCCAACTAAATATAGTAGATGAATAACACTTACATATGTGAATGAGTCTCAAATACAAGGCTGAGCAAAAAAAGTACTTAAGCATATATTCAGTATGATTCCATTTTCTAAAACTTAAAAACATGTTGAAATAAAACAACATTCAGGTGTCCAAATAAATAACAAGGGAAAACATAGCCATGAAAGCTATCAGGATGAAAAGTTTCCTCTGGAGAGGAGAATGAGGCACATAGGTGTCTTCTAAACCTGTAGGTACTAGGGCAATTGTAGTGTTATATTTTTGAGCTGACAGGGAAGTGTACTAGTATTTACTATGTTATTATTCTTTATACCTTATACATATTGTTCTTTATTCAACAGTTAATGTACAATTTAGAATTTTAAAAAATATCATCATTCTTGGCTGGGTGTTAACTATTGCCTAGTTACACCTGCCATGGACGCTCCCTCATCTGACCATGACATTCTAATGGAATAATGCAAAGAACTAGAGACAGCTAATGTCACCTGATATTAAGAAATGATAGCCTAAAAATCAAGGAAATATTCAAACTAAATAAGTTATTTCTTGGTTTCTAACAAGAAGAAGGATAAAGAAAAAAAGTGTGAATGAAGCATATATAAATAACTAAAATAAATGAACATTTATTGATTTTCTACTATATGCTAAGTATAATTAGTGTAATACTCTTGATATCCATAGAATATTAAGGAAAGGTGCAATCAACAAAGGCTAGGCCCTGTACAACTTATGTGCTCCCTTTTTACTCTTTGTCCATAGTCAAAATGGCCCTGATTCTACTATCATGACCGCTTCAAATAGGCCTTCTGCAGGTTGCCCAGCAAAACATTTCACTGGAAAAACGCATATTCGCTTATTGAAAAGTGTTTATTGAGTGTCTTTCCAAAGCACTACTCAAATTTGAAAAATTATTTTTAAAAAAGTTTTAAAAAATAGCATACACACCAAAATATTTGTGATGATGCAATAGCAAAGACTTGGAATCAACCCAAATGTCCATCAGTGACAGATTGGATTAAGAAAATGTGGCACATATACACCATGGAATACTATGCAGCCATAAAAAAGGATGAGTTTGTGTCCTTTGTAGGGACATGGATGCAGCTGGAATCCATCATTCTTAGCAAACTATCACAAGAACAGAAAACCAAACACCGCATGTTCTCACTCATAGGTGGGAACTGAACAATGAGATCACTTGGACTCAGGAAGGGGAACATCACACACCGGGGCCTATCATGGGGAGGGGGGAGGGGGGAGGGATTGCATTGGGAGTTATACCTGATGTAAATGACGAGTTGATGGGTGCAGCACACCAACAAGGCACAAGTATACATATGTAACAAACCTGCACGTTATGCACATGTACCCTACAACTTACAGTATAATAATAATAAATAAATTAAAAAAAAAAATTTGTGATGATGGCCTTTGAGTGTGGGGATTGTGAGCAATTTTGACAATAAGGAATATATGCTGTTTTATGAGAAGAAAACTCAATAGACTGAAAAACAAAAACAAAAATAGCCCCATGAAACAATGACCTAACATCCCTCTCTTGACTAAGCTCAGTATAGAGACCCATTTCTTAAGTAGGGGACATATGGTCTCAGAAAACAGATTTAGAAAGATGATTTTGAAATCTGTAGGAATTGAGTAATAGATACCTCTAGAAAGTGAAACTACCTGAAAAAATTTTAATTGCAAGTAAAAAAAAAATCAGAAGTATAGCTCTGAACTTCTTTGACATAAGAAGGGTAAAAAACAAAACAAGAACCGTGATAAGAAGAAAACTCATTATATTGAGAAGGGATTAAAGGAAGGGGCAAAGAAATAACGGAGAAATTTGAACACTATAAAATGAATTTTGTTTTGACATGGGAGAGTCTAAAGTCATTGCTTGGAGAAAGAATATAGAGAACAGCATAGAGTTTGATGTACAAAAGGAAAAAATGCTTAATTAATTAACATCTTGGAAAAAGCAGCTATGAGAAATGACAAGTGTGAAAACCCAGACATAATCAACTTGGACTTCCAGAAGGTCTGAGATACAGCATCACATAAGGATTTGTAGATATAATTACTACTGCTGTTGAAATGCCAAAACTCTATGTTGAGAGTAGAGAATAAAAGGATGTTGATTTTGGCAGAAATCACAGTGGCAAAAACATCTACATTACATTTGGTTATTCAGTATATCTATACCTATCAACATAAAAATACTCATATATGTATGAGAGCTACCTACAGAAGAGTTTGCAATTTAAAAAAAAAAGGTAAATGATTTCTTTTTAAAACTAAAATCAAGAACAAGTTAAGGCTTAAAAGAAAACAACAGTTGCTTAAGAATAGACATATAAATCAGTGGAACAGAAGAAAGTCTAGAAATAGACCTGCATATATATATAGTAAACTGATTTTTGACAAAGATGCTAAGATAATTCAAGGAAGAATGATAGTCTTCCCAATACATGCTGCTGTAACAACCGGATATTCATACTGAAAGATACGAACCTCAAGCCTTATCATATACCATACAAAAATTAATTCAAAATGGTCAGAGACTCAAATAAAAACTAAAACTAGAAAATCTCTAAAACAGAAAAGCCTCACAACTGAGGGATAGGCAAAGATTTCTTAGGATATAAAAAGCACTAATCATTTGCAAAAACTGATAAACTGAACTTCATTAAAATTAGAACTTCTGCTCTTAAAATACATGGTGAAGAAAACAAAAAGGCAAAATTTAAAGATCTAATATACAACATAAAGACTAAAGTTAATAAAATTGTATTAGGGATTTTTGTTAAATAAGTAGATTTTAGCTGTTCTTGTCACACACAAAAAAGTTACTACATGAGATGATAGATATTTTAATCTACTTCACTATAGTAACCATTTTATTATCTATATGTATTTCATAACATTGATATGGAAGTGCCAGGAGGGGTGTGGTCCCTTTAAATGATATGGAAGACGGGAAGGGAAGTGCTGAGGGGAAGGGAAGTGCTGTGTGGAGGAGGGCATGGTCCTTGGCTAGGGCTCCACCCTCGGGCCTGTGCCCATGGACCTATGTGAAGACAGGCATTTTTGTTTCTCTGCCCAAATGTTGCATTTCCCAAGAACACCCTGGCCTGCCACATCCCCATCCTGTGCCTATAAAACCCCCCGAGACCCTAGCAGGCAGACACATAGGCAACTGGACATCGAGAAGAGCACATTAGTGGAGGAACATATGGGTGGCTGAACATCAGGAGGAACACACTGACAGGCACCAGCATGCAAGCAGGCCATCCACCAGCAGAACAACGTGGAGTCTGGCTGGGGCAGGTGGAGGAGAGCCCAGGCCTCTGAGCGGCCTGGCTCTGGGGGAAAACCATCTCCCTTCTGGCTCTCCCATCTGCCAAGAGCTACTTCCACTCAATAAAACCTTGCACTCATTTTCTAAGCCCACGTGTAATCTGATTCTTCAAGTACACCAAGACAAGAACTCAGGATACAGAAAGCCCTCTGTCCTTGCGATAAGGCAGGAGTCTTAACTGAGCTAACACAAGCTGCCTACAGATGGCTAAACTAAAAGAGCACTCTGTAACACATGCCCATTGGGGCTTCAGTTTTAAACATTCACCCGCAGACACTGCTGTGGGGTCAGAGCCCCACAGCCTGCCTGTCTGTATGCTCCCCTAGAGGTTTGAGCAGCTGGGCACTGAAGAAGTGAACCACACTCCCATCACATGCCCTGCAAAGGGGACAAGGGAACTTTTCCCTTTTCAACTGGGGGCTCATCCAGGATTGTGGAAGGTGTGAGTGAATGTGAAACTGTCGGGTTTCCTCTCTTCTGAAACTCCACCACCTTTCTCTCTTTCCTGTGGGTAAGAGGCTCTGTTTCCCTTCATGGAGCTTTAAACCGCCCTAACTGGGCCAGGTAAAACCCCTAGACTTTGTCTCTTTTTTTTCTCTCTCTCACATGGTTTAAAATGGCTCTTATCTCTTTCTTTATAATGTTAACAGTTTTGCTACAGGCTGTGGCAATGTTACTAAGTAAAATGAGCATTTGGCTCAGTCACCAAAGGTGCAAATCAGACCAATTTTTTCCTAGAGGTGCATGTATGCTTCCACCTCGACAGCCACAGGCATGCATGACTCAGGGCACCTCTCCTTATTCTTACCCCTCCAAGCTCAGGTACCTGAGCATGCCTGCAGCAGGCAAAAGCCAAACTCAACAGTCACAAGGAGGGCAGGAGAAAACCAGTGGTAGCCATGATCCCATGGGGTCAACAGATAGGGCGCTTCTCGCCTGCTGTGCCAATGGAACATTTCTCCTTTGGCCAAGGAATTTGACCCAGTCTGAACCAAGGGAAAGATATAAGAATTAGAGGAACCCAGCTGCACTAAGCAAGGGGTTCTTCCCCCAGAATCTCCCCCTTTTTGCCCCTTAAACTGTTTTTCTGTTTTTTTCCTTTTCTGTGTGAGAGGGCTCCCCCTCCCAACTCTGTTTCTGATACAGAAGTTAAGGGAGGAATGACCCCTGCTGGCTGAGAACTGCAAATTCAGCAGGGCTCATTTGAGACACTCTAAACAGATACAAACAGCCTCTGAAATATCTTTTCAGTTCCAAACTCGACTCCTAGCTTCAGGCTGAAGCCCTAGAAAGAAAAACCAGGTCCAAGGGATCCAAAGCCAGGCAACAGGCACAATGTAAATGAGAAGGACCAATTTCTGCCGACTGAACCCCACTCCACGGAAGGAGGCCATGCTTTATGGCATAAACAGGCCCAGGGAACTCAGATTGCCAGCAACAGGGAGAAAGGGAGGCATAGGTGACAGCGGTTAATTCCTATTCTCCAGGTTTTCTCTGCTTCATGGGTTCATACTGCAATTGTACCTATGGCCAGCACCTGCCAAGGTCACCAGGACTCAGGGATAAGAGGTGGAGAGTGAAGGGAGGATGCTCACTTTCTCTCTCCATTACATTCTGAGTTTTCACTGAAAGAAGGAAGGGAAATGAGGGAAGCCTCTATTCCCTGTCTTTCAGAATGGGCAACTAGTTCTCTTCACCACCCGCAGCTTATACTCCTCTGGAGTGTATCCTGAATCACTGGGACTGCTTTGACCCTCAGAATCTGGAGGAAAAGCACCTCATAGCTCCCTGCACAACGGTTTGGCCAAATTATGATTTACAGGAAGGACTGGCTTGGCCTCAGGGACCATTCATTTCATTACTATCTGGCAATCAGAACTTTTCTGTAGATGTGAGGACAGATGGTCTGAGGTCTCATATGTGTAGGCTTTCTATACCTTGCAAGGCAATCCTGACCTTTGCTGACAATGGAGGATTGACCCAGCCCCCATGTTTGCCGTCTCAGGGAAGGCTGCAAGGGGCCAGGCCAGGATATTAAAGATATGAGTCCCAGAGGCATCCCCAGCAGAGGAGCCAGCACCCTTAAGCCCTGCTCCTCTGGGTCCACCCCAACCTTTCTATCCAGCTTCAGCCTCTCCCTTACCCCCTCCTAGAAATCCTCACTCTAAACAAGCCCCAGTCTCACTCTTGCTCCTCCAACAGATGCCCAGTGAATTTGGGCCCGGTAAGGTCCAGGTCCCGTTCTCCCTACAGAACTTAAAGCAAATGGGGGATCTTGGCAAGTTTTCAGATGACCCTGATAGATACATAGAGGCTTTCTAGAATTTCACCCAAATATTTGAACTCTCCTGGAGAGACATTATGTTACTTTTGAATCAGAACCTGATGGACGCTGAGAAGCAGGCTGCTCTGCAAGTAGCAGACAGATCTGGGGATGAGTTTTGTATCACATATAGTGTCAGGGAAGGGGGCGAATATTATCCAATTGGAAGAGAAGCAGTTCCAGTGTATGACCCTAAATGGGATCCCAGTGACGAGGTGGAGGACTGGAAGAGGAGGCAACCTTAGGTGTGCATAATAGAGGGCTTATGTAGAACTAAGACCAAACCTCTCAATTATACTGTTGTCCATGATCCATCAGGGATTTGATGAGAATCCCGCTGCCTTCCTGGAGCAACTAAGAGAGGCCTTGGTAAAGCACATCTCTCTTATCTCCTGATCCAGTTGAGGAATAGCTAATCCCAAAGGATATATTTATTACTGAGACAGCCCCTGATATCAGGAGGAAGCTATAAAAACAGGCCCTGGGACCAGATAGTACTTTAGAGAACCTCCTTAAAGTAGCCACCTCTGTCTTTTATAATAGACAGACCCAGCAAAGGGAGAGAAATGCAGGAAATAGAAAGAAGCTTTAATGGCCCCCAAGCAACCCCAGAATTCCCGGAGTGCACCTATCAACTGCTAAAGATATGGCAAGAACAGCCATTTCTCATTCTAAAAGTTTATCCGCTCCCATATAAGGTTTAATTTCTTTCACCAGGGTCATACAGTTAGTTCAAGGTACAATATTGTTTTTCATATATTTCACTTCTTATCTCTGTAATCTTTGGCACTAAATTCTTTCCCTGTATAATACACGTATAACCCATGTATTCTTAACCTTATAAAACTTGTTTTTTTCTCTCATGCCTAGAAGCCATCAAACTCCAAACAGGCAACCAAAGCCTCAGACAATGACTCCCCTTTGCTAGGAACCCTTAGATAGACTGGGAGGAATCTGACTGCTGTTTTGCCCAAAACAATGCCCCCCATTGGCAGGAAACAGCTAAGAACAGTCATTGTCCATATTCTAACGGCAGTACCATGTACCTCTTCAGAGGGGAGAAATGATATGGAAGTGCTGGGAAGCGCATGGTCCCTTTAAATGAGAGGGAAGTGGGGAAGGGAAGCGCTGTGTAGAGGAGGGCGTAGTCCCTGGCTAGGGCTCCACCCCCAGGCCTGTGCCCACGGACCTAGGTGAAGACAGGCATTTTTGCTTTCCTGCCCAAATGTTGCATTTCCCAAGACCACCCTGGCCTGCCACGCCCCCATCCTGTGCCTATAAAAACCCTGAGACCCTAGAAAGCAGTTACACAAGCAGCTGGATGTCAAGAGGAGCACCATCAGCGGAGGAACATATGGGCGGCTGAACGTCAGGAGGAACACACCGACAGGCACCGGCATGCCGGCAGGCCATGGACTGGCAGAACGATGTGAAGTTTGGCTGGGGCAGTTGGAGGAGAGCGCAGGCTGCTGAGCGGCCCGGCTCCAGGGGAAAACCATCTCCCTTCTGGCTCCCCCATCCGCTGAGAGCTACTTCCACTCAATAAAACCTTGCACTCATTCTCTAAGTCCACGTGTAATCTGATTCTTCTGGTACACCAAGGCAAGAACCCCAGTATACAGAAAGCCCTCTATCCTTGCGATAAGGCAGGAGTCTAATTGAGCTAACATAAACCATCTATGGATGGCTAAACTAAAAGAGCACCCTGTAACACACGCCCACTGGGGCTTCAGCGGTAAACATTCATCCCTAGACACTGCCGTGGGGTCGGAGCCCCACAGCCTGCCCATTTGTGTGCTCCCCTAGAGGTCTGAGCAGTAGTTTATGGAAGAAGCCAGCCACGCCATCGCCGCATGCCCTGTGAGGGGGACAAGGAACGTTTCCTGTTTCAACATCAATGTAAACCTCAAAAATACATAATAACATTTTTAAAAATGAAAATAAAAAGACAATTCATAGACTGGGAGAAAATATTTCAACTACATCTATCTAACAAAAAAAGTAGTATCCATAATATAAAAAGAACTCTTAAAACTCCATAAGTCAACCCACTTTTTTTATAAAAAAAAGGGGCATAACATGAATAGTTAATAAACCCATAAAAATATAGTCAATATCATCAGTCATCAGGTAAATGCAAATTATGATCACCATGATACTACCTTTACAGCCACTACAATGGCTAAAGGTATTAATAGAAAGCCTGACAATACTAGGTGATAGCAAGGATGTGGAGCAACTAGAACTCTCATACTAGTGGGAATGCAGAATGGTATAATCATTTTGGAAAACATCTTGGCAGTTTCTTGTAAAGTTAAACATTTACTTCCATAAGACCCAGAAATTCTGCTATAGGTGTTTACCCAAGAGAAATGAAAATATATCTGCACAAAAATGTGTACATGAATATTCATAGCAGCTTCATGCATAACAGCCCCTACTGGAAAAAAAACAAATGTTCACTCACGGGTGAATGGATAAACCAGTTGTGATTTATTCATACAATGGAATATTACTCAGCAATAAAAAGAATTAAACTACTAATACATGTAACCATATGGATAAGTTTCAAAATATTACATTGAATAAAAGGAGGAAACAAAGAGTACATATTTAGATTCATTATATAAAATTCTAGAAGAGGGAAATATAATTTATAGTGACAGAAAAGAAACTAGTGGTTGCCTAGTGCCTGGCATGGAGGGGAACTGACTGCAAAGGAGCATGAGGAAACCTTTTGGAGGTGAAGGCAATATTCTATATGTTGATTATAACAGTCATTACATGGGTGTATGCGTATGTCAACATGGGTGTACTTTATATAAAGTATGCCTTAATGTCGATCTTTTAAATTGTCTTTGTAGATTGCAGATTTCGTCTTTGTATATTGAGTAGCAGTGTGCAGCCCTCCAAGCCAACAGCCTGTAGCCAGGGTCACCTAATGATAGCCTGTAGGGCAAATCTAGCCCTATATGGCCCACAAGATGGGAATAATTTCAGTTTTTAACATTTAAAAAAACAAAGGAAGAATATTGCTTTGTGACACATGAACATTATATAAATTTCAAATTTCAGTATCCATAAACAAAGTTTTATTGGGACATAGCCATGCTTATGTAGTTACATAACATCTATGACTACTTTTGCACTATTATGGCAGAGTTGAGTACTTGTGACAAAGACTATATGGCCTAAAGGCCTAAAATATTTACTATCTGGCCCTTTACAGAAAAAGTTTGTGACCCCTACCCTAGAGTACAGGAATTCTTCCTGTCACTTCCCATTACCAAATAATGGAATTAACCAGATTGTTCTCAGTCCTTTTACTTATCTCCTGTGATTGGGGAGGTGGATCATAAGCTTTGGAGTAATATAAGTCTAAGCTCAAATCTTATTTACCACTTAACTACTACAGTTGTCCCTCTATATCCATGGAGATTGGTTTCAGGACTTCCTGCAGATAGCAAAATCCATGGATATAAAAATCTGCAGACACTGAAGTCCCTTATATAAAATGGCACAGTATTTGCATATAACCTACACATGTCCTCCTGTATACTTTAAATCATCTTTAGATTACTCATATAATACCTAATATAATGCCAACACATCACTTCACTCATGAGGATTCAATGTAGTGTGAAACAAATTCAAGTTTTGGTTTTTGGAACTCTGTGGAATTTTTTTCCTGAATATTTTTGATCCAAGTTTAGTTGAATACACATATATATATATGGAACTCACGGATGTTGAGGGCTGACTGTGTATTACTTTGGGCAAATTTTTTAAGTTTTCAGTTTTCTCAGATTTTTCACTTGGAAAGTAGGGGAGATGATATACATCTCAGAGGACTGCTGAAGGATTAATGAGATAATGTAAATAAAATACATATTGTCTAGTTGTTAATAAACACTTAATATTTCTTCATATTCTCCTTCTAAATAAAGTATTTAAAAACAGGGCTTGTCAAATGGGGAAAAAAGAATGAGCCTGATCACCTACCAGTTAGTTTTCAAATTAGAAGGCACAAGCTATTATTTCCTACATTATATTAGTTCTTATGCTGGCAGAAGTTAGTTATCAAACTTAATTTACTTTTAAAAAACCTTTTATGCCTATCTTTGTACTTGCTATAATCATACAATATGTAGTTTGTGTCTGGCTTCTTTTGATTAACCTTATGTTTGTGAGATTTACTACATTGTTGTATGGAGTTGTAGATCATTCATTATCCCTGATGTATATGGTATAATAGTACTTCACTGTGAAGCTTTACTTTCTTTTCTTAAATTTTCATTTTCATTTTTAAGAGATGGGGTATTACTATGTTGCCCAGGGTGGTCTTGAACTCCTGAGCTCAAGCAATCTGTCCGCCTCAGCCTTCTAAAATGCTGAGATTACAGGCGTCAGCCACCAAGCTCAGCCTATTTACTTTCAATCATAAAATTAAAATCTCTTTTTCTCTCTGTCTCCGTAGAGACTGGGTCTCCATGTGTCTTAAAAAATATAAAATGTCTTAAACTCCCAGCCTCAAGCGATTCTCCCACCTCAGTCTCCCAAAATGCTGGGATTTTAGGTATGAACCACCATGACCTGCCAAATGTAAAGTTTAGCATTCTAAACTGGCTATGATGTTAAAATACCTACAGTCATGCTCCAAATAATTACATTTCTGTTAACAATGGACCACATAGATGATGGTGGTTCTGTAAGATTACAATACCGTACTTTTACTGCACTGTTTCTAAGTTTAGATATTATATCCCCATTGTTAAGCAACATATCACTGTAGTCGTTCATAGAATATTTTATTACACTTGTTGAGAATGTAATTTTACTTTTTAAAAATATACTTTCAAATTGTTTATGGGTGTAAGTTTAATCTCTCCAACTGATCTGTTACCTCTTTCAGATAGAGAACCTTGTCAGGTGCTTCCCTATTACTCATACAAAGTACACTTAATATATCTAATTTAATGAATACTTATTTATATCTAACATAGAAAACAGCGTGATGACATTCCTGGAGCATTCAAAGAATAAGACATAGTTATTGCTTTCAATGGGATATCAGAATTGAAATGAAGAAACATAACTGAAATGCCTTAAATAATTCACAAATAATACGAAACCATATTCATTTTATAAATATTTATGTGCCAAGCAGAGGGTTGGGTGCTGAAGCTTCAGTGATGAATAAAACAGAATCCCTGGATGAGCCTGAACTGGCCACATCCTCTGCTATCCTCTGGAAAATGAAAGAGACTTTGACAGAGCTAAAAAGTAACAATTCATCAGAAAACACAAACGGAGGTTCTTCAGCATACCTTCAGAAGCAGATGATCTGGGGGAATTGACTATTAACCTAAGATTCTCAGAACAAAGAGATGATTACACAAAGTAGACAGATTCCACCCATGACCATTAGAACAAAATTTTTCTATATCACACTCCTTTGCATTCCTGTCTTTACAGATTCTCTCTCTTGTACAATTCCTGGCTCTTTCTTCCTATGTAGAAATTAGTTTCTTTAATGCCAATCCAGGAACAGATTAATTGTTCTGCAGAACTATTAAGCCAATCCAAGGATACGACTCCCCAGTAGCCTCGGATGGATTATGTCTCATTAGAGTCCTTTCTGGGAAAACAGTAACTAGTGGAACAAATGCCTAAAAATATCAACCTCATCAACAGGACAGTCAACTGGACAATTCGAATTGACAATTCAAAATTGTCCATGAAGATTTACCTCTCACTTTGGCTGATACAGTAAATAACACAGTCCAAGCCCTAGGGGAACAATTTAATTTCCTTAACTCAAATAGTTATAGTTAATTGTTACAGCTATAGATAATACAATGGTGTTGTATTTTCTCTTGGGCAACCTAAAACATTGCTAACACTTCACGCTATACCTGAACTAACATTACAGATGAAACGAAGCAATCTATATTTAAGCTAAAAAGGAAAAAAAAAAAAGGCAGCCAAGCTACCTGGAGAAACATACAGACTTGTTTTCTTGGTCGGGCCTCAAAAATCTTATGTCTTGGTACTGATGTGCCTTCTTGTCCCTTCTTAAAATATTTCTCATTATTTTTGTTTGTCTTACAGTCACTTAATGCTTATTGTCCAGTCTCAAATGCTTTTGCACAGCTATTGTCTCAGCAGATGGTTCAACAAATGATTCAAAGATAAAAAGAATATAAAATCATGCTGATTGACACTTAAACTGAAAAGAGTTCTTTACACTGAAATCTCATCTTTAAGGAGAATCAACAGCAGAGTTGAATGTCTGGATAATTCTTAATTATTTCTCCTGAGTGAAGAGCAAAAGTGAGAACTAAGAATAAAAAAGTTTCTACACTCCTTGGAAAAGACTGATTGTTCTTTAGTCACAGTAACAAGTAGCCACCAAAACTGGTTTTAAATTCATTCAATCAATAAACGTGCCTCATTGAACATGCTTTAGAAGTTAGCCAATCAATGATAGTCCTTGTTCCTGAAGTAGCCAATTAGGAACTAATCCATTCCAATAAACATACCCCTGAGGGCCAACGGTCATACCCAAGTAATCATACTTCTACAGATGACATTAGTCCAAACATGCTTTTGAACATTTGCCAGTTCCTGAAGCCATGCTTCTCTAAAACCCTACAGAAGATCAATAGTTGGCTCTGCTTGTGCCTGATCCCAGTATAACTCCGTTACAATAGTAAGTAAAAATTCAGCTTTGTCTTTTTATTTCAGATACTGAGTGACGGTCTCACCATCCTTTGATACCCTTTAAGCTTCCCTTTTAATAAATGCAAAAATCTTTGGAAACGTTTTGCTTTAATACATTTTCCTAGATAGTACAAAAATATAATTTAATTACCTTTGTTATGCTGAACTAATACGGATGTTTAACTTTCAAATTAAAAAGTAGTATTACGCTAATATCTATTCCTAAAAATAGTTAAACATTTTCAATTACAGAATCATTCAGGTCAGTGTTTTTTTTTGGGGGGTGTGGGGGGTGAATACTCTAGGGTCACAAATCAACCCAGATTTTATTCCAGCAAATTTCCTGAGTAATTATTTTTATGCTTTTCAATTAAGTGGTTTCACTCGGTTATGTTATAAGATTTTTTTGTAGATGATGTGAAAATTCCACTAAATCATATCTGCAATGTCAGCAGGATTCAGAGCACAAGAAGCAATGTCCTAAGCAGAATACTTCAGAAAAGATGGCTCAGCTTCCCTGGTTCCACCTTCACCCTCATCAGGCTTGACAAGACCGAAAAGAGCTCTCTTTCCCAATGCCTCGCTACACAGGATTCAAGCATGCTGTGCTTCCAATAAGGCAGACAGTCATTTCATCTTCTGTGCATCACTGGCCTGGAGCCCAAGCATACCTCTCTAAAGAATTAACCATAAATATGGATTTAGAAAGGTGTCTCAATTTGAGACCTTACAACCCAAGCTGTAATAGCATAATCACACTACAACATAACACAAATGCAATCACGAGGCTGTTAAAAAATCATCTCAAAAATTCACCTGCTTCAAATTCTTATCTTAAGGTAACCACATTGATCAACTCCAAAAGTTAAAGTACCTGTTTTTACAGCTAGAAAAAAAATTCTAGGAACTATAGGTCTTCCCTTCACATCTCCTTTATCATTCTCTTTATACTTCTCCTTCAACCCAAGCTGACAGACAGAGAAACCAATTAAGAGACAGAGGCAGAACAGTCACATAGAAAAAATAAAGAGATCCTACTTTCAGTTAGAATCTGGTAGAATTAAGTCCTGAGGAGTGAGAAGAAATGTGAAGATTAAGTAACCTGTTTAAATCTCCTGGTTGCTTAGGTTTATCCTTTGAGATGCCATCTGGGAACAGGGTTTGAATTAGCATCATGATTTAAAAAAAAAAAAAGACATAACCACATCATGTAATGAGGGCCTACTGTGTGTCAAGTATTTAAATATTATAACTGCTGTGCAAAAAGGAAGCCTTATTATTTTATATGCAAAGAAAATAAGACTCCAAGGAATAAAGTAACTTGCCTGAGGCTAAGCTAATTAACTTGCTCAGCTACTGGGTGGTTATCCTGGGATTCCAATTATAGTCATGTTGTTACCATATGGCTACATTCTTCCTTATCTAGAAGAGTGACTCCAAAGAATGGAGTAAGGTATCAGAATCAAGGTAGAGACTCTTAATGCTGGTTTCATAGGTTCTGATTGCTCCACTGCCACCCTCAGAGAGTCACCATCCCAGTAATCCACAGCTATTGATGATGATGATGTTGATAATAAAAAAATAAGACAATAATGATGAAAATAATAGCACCTTAAATGCATTATTTCATCCTTATAACAACCCACAAGGTTGGTCTAGTCTTAGCCCCTTTCTACAGGTGGGAAACACAGTGCCTGAGCAGTGACTGCCTAAGCTGATGCAGGTAGTTGATGGTGGAAGCCAGAGCCCAAGCCCTATCAATTATCTCACACTGCATCAGATGAATGTGTCAGATCTCTCAAGTTTGTTGGGAGTGGAAAAATAGTTGAAAATCACCATTCTATAGAATAAACTAAACTCTTTATCGTCTGTTCTTTAAGCTCCTTGATGATCTTGCTACAACCTGTAATTTCTAACCTTATTTTTCATCACTCCTTTTAACTCCCGGAAATTTCTTGCTGTTTTCCATAAATACCCTGAGTTTTTTCTCATTTGCCTAATGCTACTCCTTTTAGCTGAAATGGCATTTTCTATGGATTCCAACAAAGCAAAATGTTATCCACTATAAAACTTCCCTCCTCACATTGAAAAAACTCTCCCACTATTGAACTTCCATAGTACTTTATCCTTCTCTCAGAAAATTCAGGAGTTATTTATGTGCTTGGAATGGATTCCTACTTGACTTCAGTAGGCATTGATTCCATGTGGATCCTGTGGAATGAATATCCTTCTGGGGCAATATGCCTGGCTGGAAGAAGTTGAAGATCTAATGAAACCAGAGAGAAGAGGCAGCTGTAAATCTTTAGAAGTCCTGAAAACTATGATCCTCAATAAGAGCAAAACAAAGCATCTTTTTTTTTTTTTTTTTTTTTTTTTTTTTTTTGAGACAGACTCTTGCTCTGTTGCACAGGCTAGAGTACAGTGGCATGATCTCGGCTCACTGCAACCTCTGCCTCCTGAGTTCTAAGTGATTCTCCTGCCTCAGCCTCCACAGTAGCTGAGATTACAGACATGCACCACCACGCCCAGCTAATTTTGTATTTTTAGTAGAGGTGGGGTTTCACCATGTTGACCAGGCTAGTCTCGAACTCGTGAACTTAGGTGATCCACCTGCCTTGGCCTCCCAAAATGCTGGGATTACAGGTGTGAGCCTCGCGCCCAGCCCCAAACCTATTCTTATAAAACACAGTGGTTAGGAATGTAGACTTGAGCCAGTCTCCATCTTGCTGTGTGGACTTGGACAAATCACTTAACTTCTATGCCAACTGCCTCATCTGTGAACAGGAAATGAAAACAGAACCTTCCTTACTGGGCTGTTGTGAGGACTCAATCAGTTCATATACATAAAGTGCCTAGAACAGTGCACGGCTCATGATAAATACTATACAAATATTTGCCATTATTATTTCTGAAACTCATATGTGGATTGGAAAAGTGGCTCCAGTTGCAAGAGGGGAACTGTTAGAGATCAAAAACTTTCAGAAGAAACAATTTAGATGAAGCATATAAAATGGCTTATCTATAACTGAAGCAGTACCATTTTCCTCTAAAAAGTTATAGATCAAGAGAAGATATAAGTGAACACTATAAAATAATAAATCAAATGATGGCAGAAATAGGAGAATATACACTTTCTAGGTAAAGTACAGAGACAACAGAACCAAGGAGTCCATCTGGAAACCTGAAGGAGATTGTTTTAGGTCAAACAAATTTAAAACTTGATAGCTTCTAACTTAACAGATGAATTTAAAATTAGCTATTTAGACTTGGAATACAATTGTTTTCAGGAAAACAATGTTTTAAGTATTGCCTGGGTTTTCTGGTTAATCCATAAAAGCCAATTTAACTTAATATTAGTCTAGTAGTAACAACAGATGATTTTAATATTAATAGAGTATTTTAATTACCAGACTGTTTTAATATTAACATATATTTTACTAGTCATGTACAACAATGGTTTTGTAACACATCATCTGTACTGTAGGAATGGCAACTCATAAAATCATATATCATGAATGCAGGAAGGGATTTGAGTGACAGCTAGGGTCACTCAAATAATTAAGGTGGGTCACTCAAATAATTAAGGTGGCAAGCATAAACCATTACTTAGCTGGGCAAACTAGGAAGTATAGTTTGCCCAGCTAAGTAATGGTTTATGCTTGTCACCTTAATTATTAACAGCTCCCCATTAATTAAATCACAGAGGAAATTAAGTCACAGAGAGTGTTGTGACTTAGCAAAAGTCATAGAGTTAAGAAGAGACTCATATTAGAACCCAGAAATACTTATTCCTAGGTCCAGGAGTCTTCCTATTAGACTGCATGGACTCACCAGTGTGAAGACAATGATGAAGACTATGATGGTCAGGATTCAGGGCACCTGTACACATGAGATACAGAATCTGTGGGAGTAAAGCTCTCCTTATCCCAGAGGGACTTTCTGGGTTCAAGGGCTGAGGGATTTAGGGGATCCTTGCTTGTGTATCTAAGGCTGGTCAATTTCCTTTTTTACTGTCCCTACTTGTGGCTTCTTGCTCAACACCTCCCTGGAATGGGAAAAGTTATGGGGGATATAAGGAATTTAGTTTGGGATGTGTTGAGTGTGAGATGTCTCTTCAACATTTAACTGGAGATGTAGAACAGGAGTCCAGACTGGAGATATCAGTCTGAAAGTAAGCAATGAAAGCGTGGTATGTGAAGCTTGGGGCAGTCATCAGAGAATAAGAAGAGTTCTGCAGTAAAGAACAGGGGCCAAAAGGAAGGTAAGTGGTAAAGAAGCGAGAAGGGGCTCAGGGAATTGAATAGCCAGCTGTAACACTGAGGGAAAGAAAAAAATGAGGCCGATGACAATAAACATGATAAACTGCAGCTACTACCATTATTGGAAACTTACTATGTTCCAGGCACTCTACCAATATATATATTATCTTAGCCCTCATTTCTAGCCTCTGATGTAGGGGAAAAATAAGGTTACAAGAGGTTAAGAAACCTGACTACGAATACAAAATAAGTAGCAAAGCAGAAATTCAGACTCAAGGGTGACTCTGAAGACTCTGATCTTTCTACAATGCTCTGCTTACTGGGAGCTTATCTTTTCCCCTTCGTATGTGATGTATGGATGACAGACAGTCTGGCTTATATTTTTCTTATGTGGAAAAATTTATTTTTATGTCTTTGTAGTTAAGATAATATTGAATCATGTGAACATGACTTCAGAATGAGGATACTGTCAATGCTCCTTCTGGTAAGTATGTAGAGGTCACTGGCTGTATTTCTGCTCCAAGCATGTTCTACTGGATGAGCAATGGAACATGTTTGCTCTTAATCTGCACTATTAGTATTGTAGGTATATTCATATTACAAACACATGTTCAACAACCAGAAGCTTTGATTATTTATAAAACAGAAATACTTATTAGGAAGTTTATTAGTTAATATGCTGATTATAAGTTTTGTCATGAGGGGCATTTATCTGTGCTTGGGCTTTGCTGAGAACAAGTATTTTTTTCTTGAGAATATGAATCTGTTGGAAAATATGAGATGGTGCAATTTGCATGTATGTATAAAATTCAAAAACAAGTATTGCCTACTGAAAGTAATAGCAAAAACTAATGAGACTTCTGTTTTTAAAATTATATTAATAAGAAGTATGAACATTACTATTTTGCCAGGCCCAGTTTTATATTTGTTGATATTGAGTTTCTCAGTGGTTAAAACTTATATTGTCTGATCTCCTCCCTCCAAAAAGAATCTATTAAAGCACCTTCAAAGAATGAAAGTTATGCATAGGCACAAAATTTAATTTATTCTGAAGTTACAGAAGAAAAAGACTGTATTGTTACAAGGAAGTAAGTCTTGGGCTCTTCTTTAGCTGTTTCATGCATTTCAATCTAATCTACAGCTAAGAGAAGATTCTTAAGGGCAGGGACAATCTTTTTTATTTCTTTTGTACAGTGACTAGCACAGTAGTTGGCACACTATATGTACTATATACTTGATACAATCCTGATATTTATAATTCTCAACTTTATGTATTGAGAATTTGTTGTCATTCTACCCTTTAAAGGAAACATTTGTTTCTCCCATGTGAAAACACAGATATAGCCAAAAACAAAGTTTTTCTACAACTAAACTTTCAAAATAAATTTCCCATGGAATTTGGTGCTGTTAGAATTTTAGTAGAGTTCTTAATAATCTGATTTTCTGTAAGAAACAATAATTGCCTAAAATAGAGAATTCAACATTTCATTTAGAAATAGTTTTAATTCATTGTTTACTAATTATATTAACAAATACCTTGTTGGAATTCAATAGAATAGGGCTATTGAATTTAAGGGCTAGAGAAGTCTCATTTTTCTTTTCCCACCGGGATATTTTACAGCAGAAAACATATTTATATACTTCATATTTACATAATCATCATAATAAAACAGAAAACTATAATAGTAAAATAAAAGGGGTTATTGTTTTTAATCAAATGAGTAAAATAGTGGATTATAAGGATAATGAGATTTGAATAGTAATAGACTTATTTACATTTGTGATCACTTATCTAATTATAGTCTTTTTTTCTCCTTTTTCAGTTTTTCTTTTTTTTTTTTTGTGAGACAGAGTCTTGCTCTGTCACCCAAGCTGGAGTGCAGTGGTGTGATCTTGGCTCACTGCAACCTCCGCCTCCCGGGTTCAAGAGATTCTCCTGCCTCAGCCTCCTGAGTAGCTGGGATTATAGGCATGCACCACCATGCCTGCTAATTTTTTTGTATTTTTAGTAGAGATGGGGTTTCACTATGTTGTTCAGGCTGGTCTTGAACTCCTGACCTCGTGATCCACCCGCCTCAGCCTCCCAAAGTGCTGGGACTACAGGCGTGAGCCACGGCGCCTAGCCTCCTCTTTCAGTTTTTCTAGGGGCAGTCTTTTTGCCTCTTGTAGGATATGTCATCCGACAAGATGACATGTTTATGTTTTTGTTTTTTCATAGACAGAGGATATATATTTAGGATTTCTAACACAAAGGGGAACAACTAATAGAAGCCTTAAATTAAACAGTGAAACAAACCAAAATGTACTGCTCTTCCTTCTTTGCTCAAGAGATTGTCAGTATGCTTATTTAATTGAGAGTTTTCTTTGTACCTCCTCAGGTTTATTATGCTGTCAAGGGACTAGTCTTTGAAGAATACTGTAGGGCGTAAGACAAACAAACAGAAAACCCTGAAAATGACAGTAAGATTCCCTTTGTTACATCTTAAAAGGAAGGCTAACAATGCCCATCCTAACTTGGAATCCTATATTATGCTTTTGAGTTCGTAAGTTAACAGGCTTTGAGCAGTCAATGGAGCATCCAAATAAGTAGATGTGAAGGCTGGGAAAATCACTGCTTAGAGAGAAAGAACCCAATAAACATGTCAAAATTTGTAGAGGAAAGTATACTCTGCTTCTGTGAAATCAAAGCTGTGGGTTCAATGTGCTAGTTTGACATAAATTAAAAACTTATATTCTAAAACAAACAATAGTGCCTTAAGCACAGCTGGTAGTCTTATAAAAGCTGACTGATGGTATAAAAGGTATAATGGATCAGATGGTTAGCTAGGTACCAACCCATCCTTACTGTTGAAGAAAAATAAACTCAAAAAGCCATGTGATTGGAGGTATGTCAAATAGGAATGTCTCTTAGCACATTACTGTGGTCTTGACACGGTCTAGCTACTCTGATTGCTCTCGGGGACTAGGCAAGAACACGAATAGAGTATAACCCATCACATCTTCTGACTGTGGTCCAGTGGCCTAAACATCGCATAACAAAACCATATTTGATAGCTTCCTTCTAATTGCAAGACACATAATAAATACCCCTAAACAATGTAATTTGTGACTTATAAGTAGTTTTTCTTAAATTTAAAAAATAATTTCAAAACATGGGAGCTAGTGTGTGCCAAGGGCAAAATAAGAAACTAACTCAGCCATTCCAATGCCAGAGAATTTCAAATTTAAGTTGACTTTTTACTTTTCATTTGAAGTAAGAAATACCCATTCAGCTACAAGACCAAAATTGAGAGATGATATACTCTGAAAAAAAATCTTATACTAACATCTAAAATTTGAAAGTTTTATTTTAAAAAGTCCTTATTAAGGAAAACTTCAAGCATATACAAAAGTAGAATCGTACAAATTAACCCCACTCACTGTCAGGAACCATCACTGAGCTTCATCTATTATCAACTCATGATCAGTTTTACCCCGACACTTCTGCTTCCCAAGAAATCAAGTTATTTCATCTCCAAACATCTCAGGAAAACCTTACAGTTTTAACTGATCACTATTAGAAGTTGTGGGATTGTGTTTCATTTTTTATTGCTTTTATTTCGGATATCTATGTCAGTGAAAGAGAGGAAACTGGTGTTTATTGAAGACAAGGAAAATAAAAATCTAGATTTTTTTAGTTCTTCTGTGATTTTCCATACTTAAATAGTTATAAAATTTTCTCCTCCTTCCACTGAAGGAGATGAAGCTGGCAAGATATAGTCATTTAGTTTTAACAAGCATTAATTGAGCACTAGGGACAGGGCTGGGTGCTGGAGATACAAAAATGAGTGAAACAAAGAACCTATCTCTAGAATGGGTGAGACAGACACAATAAATATTATAGATAACATCAATATAATATGGAAAATGCTAGGATAATGGTATTCACAGGGTACTTTGGGAAATAGAGAATAAGGCAATTCAGAGAAAATCAGATATTCAAGAAAGGCTTCCAGGAAGAGATGATATCTGAGTAAATGCAAAAGTGTTGCAAATGATTGTTACTATGTCATTATAATAAGTGCAATATGAAGGTTCCTTCAAATAGATTTCCTTCATTTAGTGGGTTGGGGAATTAGCAGGGAGGCTCCTCAAAGAGTATACTGTTGAAGAGTATAAAACAACATTAATTTATAAAAACAGCCACTATATCATGTCCTGTGGGGAATACCAAAGGGAAAGGCATGGTCTCAACCCTCAAGAAGGTAGGAATGTAGATGGGGAGAAATTCAGCATGCATTGGAAAACTGCACTATAGAATATCCAATCAAATTAGAGAGTTTAGGGATGAGAAGAGTGGCATGAACTGAAGTATTTGAATAAGAGCTTGGACCAAGGTTGTGAATATATATTCAACCTAGATCAAAAAAGGAAGACAATCTAGTAAGGAATATTAAAAAGGAAGTTCTAAGTGGTCAAAGATTCTTTGTCTTTAAGGAGTTATTTCGTCCTTCTGTTCATCTTTGGACTGACTGCAGCCAGGTGGGGAAGGTCAAGGTCTTTTACCCAAACCTTAAAGAGGTGTGTGTGCATGTGCTTATGTGTATACTAGTGTCAGAACATGTAGATTTAATCTAAGAATTTACAACCTATTCTAAGCTATTCCATTAGAAAATGCACAATATCAGGCTGCAAATGCAAAGATCTACTCTGGCGGATATCTGATTCTTGGGGGAAAAATGAAAAGCAAAGCCCATAAAAATTAAAGTTATAAAAGACACATAAGAAAATTCAATCAACAGTATAGTTTCCAGTTGTCATTCTGAACCAGTGACACACCATTTATAATACTATCTTTTTCTTTTTTTTTTTTGAGATGGAGTCTCGCTCTGTCACCCAGGCTAGAGTGCAGTGGTGTGATCTCGGCTCACTGCAACCTCTACCTCTTGGGTTCAAGGGATTCTCCTGCCTCAGCCTCCCGAGTAGCTGGGGCTACAGGCGTGTGACACCACGCCTGGCTAATTTTTTATTTTTAGTAGAGATGGAGTTTCACCATCTTGGCCAGGGTGGTCTTGAACTCCTGACCTTGTGATCCACCCACCTCGGCCTCCCAAAGTGCTGGGATTACAGGCGTGAGCCACCGCACCTGGCCTATAATACTATCTTTAATAACAACAACAATAGCATCAGATAACACTTACATGGCATCTACTATAAACACGCTTTATATAAGTAACTCATTTAATCCTCAAAGCAGCCTGTCTGGTAGATAGTACAACCTCTCCCATTTTACAGAGGCGGTAACTAAGACACAGAGAGACTAATAATTACTCTTTTCTCAATTCTAGTTATTCAACTTTCACTGGTGAGAATTTAGATCAGAGGTTTAAAAGGCATGTAGGTACACAGTGGATATATGTTGAAACTTTTTAATGAACTAGAAAAATTACTTATATCCTTCACTGACTTAAGTGAAATGCTGCATGATAGTATGTTGGCACAGAACCATAAACATAAATGTCAAATAATCCATGAGGCTAAGAGGTAGAGTTGCAAATAGGAATATGCTCCAGCAATGGCTTATTTATCAGCAATTCAAACACTAGTTTCTGAATATTTCCCCTGGGATTGAAGAATAAATCTTTTTCACAATCGTTACACAGAGAACAGCATCAAACATATATGACAATAAATGACCATATAATATACAGCAATAAAACTAGCCATTTGCTATAAGTTTTGTCCCTACTGAACAGTAGAAAAACATTACTCCCCAGGTAGAGGTACTTGCTTTTTCTTTCAAACTCTGAAAGCACTTCATATAGAGCTAAACTCAGTACTTACATTATAGTACATTATAATTCTTTGTTCATGTAGTGGCCTTCCCACTAGACTATGAGACCTGAGTACGGAGTCTGAACTTATTCCTCCTGGGATTTAAAAGCCATCCCTCTATCTAGGAGCATGAAAGTTTACTGAATGAATAAATTAATTAATTATTCAATAGGTGACTGTCAGTAAAATCTAAGGCACTATGAAGCATAATAGACAAGCTAAAAATGTCAAGTTGTAAGGGTTTTGTTATTTTAAGAATAGATTCTAATTTCCCTTGTATTTAAGGCCTTTTCTACACCAGCCTTAATCAACCTTCTTAACCTTATCTTGTCTGTTAGATCCTAGATATGAATTATTGTACCTTGCACAAGCCCTGTGCTTTCTCACCTCTGTGTTTTAACTCAGTAATCTCCAAAAAGTTTTAGATTATGCAGCTCTCTCAGTATAAAATATTTGGTATACTTATTTAACATTGTGCTAAAATATATTTATTACTAAGCAAACACAAAAATAGAAGAAAAACGATACTTTAAATAAATGAAGTTTTAATCTTTTCTTCCTCCACATGATGCATTGCTCTGTGTGTATCCCACTTTGAAAATCGCTGATTTATATCAAAAAAACAAATCTCATAGCATTTTGTGAGAATTAAATGAATCAATACATATAAAGCACTTATAATGCTTCTGAGCATATAGGAAACACTATAAATGCCAACTAATTTCATTATCATCATTATCATCAATGTAGTTTCTTTTCAGTGGAATAATGTCTACATACCTACCTTCTAGCCTCATTCCTACATGCCAAACTCCTTGAAAGTCAAATGATAAATGTTATCTCTTCAAAGAACTATTTGAATCCATCTCTTAAGGGATTAGGACTTATCTCACTGAGGAAGGTACCAAATCTACAAAGTTTAGCAAGGAGCCATGCCCAGGAAGCCAAAATAAAACTAGAACCATTGGTAAAAATTAAAGATGGGTTTATGGAAAATGATGCAAATGCAAAGAGATATGATTATTAGCCCCATGGGAAAGAAAATACAAGAAAAGTAAATATAAGTCATAGTGAAATTAACTGACTCTATAATAAACAATGTTTACATGGGCCTAATAATATAAATATTGATGACTAACAAAAAATTGTTTATTGGTTTTAAGAAGATCAAGTCAATATGAAGATGTTCAGTCGATTTTTGAGATGGTAAAATATGTCATGTGTTTTTAGATTTCCATAGTTGTACTTTTACAGCAGTCTCAGCATAAAAGAGGTTTCAAGAAGTTTTAACTCTTACCTGTAGCACAGCAGCAAATAAATATACTACTATGAAGATTATAGTTAAAGAAGTATGACCACTTTTCATCAAATGAATAGTGTAGAGGAAAATTAAATGTCCAGGAATCACTAAAAGCAGCAGAACTTGAGCAGACTTATTATTTACTCCTGTAATATAAAATGTAAAAGTAATTAAAACGAAATTATATTTTGGTTAATAATAGGTCATAGTTATTAAAATTTGAGGATTACTTTCTAGTTACTATACTTCATACTATCATATGAAATTTGATTGCCAAAAATAAATTTGAAGTAGTTACAATTCATTTCATTCTCTGAAATTTCCACTATATATGTTAATTAAATGAAAGGTGGTTGATAAAAACTTGCTATGAAGAACATCGGTCACACTTTAATATCTATCATAAAAATAGAGGGAAGACAAAAGAGAAAATATAAAGTTCTTAAAGTACAAGAATGTTTTAGTTTTACTAATTTCTTTAGACTTCTATCGCTGGTATTAAAAGGGTAGCCATTTCTGATCTGCATTCATAGGTCAATAATTGCCAGGCACTGTGGCTCACACCTGTAATCCTAGAGCTTTAGGAGGCCAAGGTGGGAGGATTGCTTGAGGCCAGGAGTTCAAGACCAGCCTGGGCAACATAGTGAGACCTCATCTCTACAAAAAATAAAAAAATAAAAAATTAGCCAAGCAAGGTGGCTCGTGCCTGTAGTCCCAGCTACTCAAAAGGCTGAGGTGGGAGGATCACCTGAGCCAGGAGTTTGAGGTGCAGTGAGCTGTGATGGTACGCTACTCTCCAGCCTGGGCAACAGAGCAAAGCCCTGTCTTAACAACAACAAAATTTTTTTTTTTAAAACAAAAGTCAATAATCACACTTATTTTCATCAGGGAAAAAAAATATATAAGAATTGTGAGGTTTAGGCCAGGCACGGTGGCTCAAGCCTGTAATCCCAGCACTTTGGGAGGCCAAGACGGGCGGATCACAAGGTCAGCAGATCGAGACAATCCTGGCTAACCCGGTGAAACCCCGTCTCTACTAAAAAATATAAAAAACTAGCCGGGCGAGGTGGCAGGCGCCTGTAGTCCTAGCTACTCAGGAGGCTGAGGCAGGAGAATGGCGTAAACCCGGGAGGCGGAGCTTGCAGTGAGCTGAGATCCGGCCACTGGACTCCAGCCTGGGCAACAGAGCGAGACTCCATCTCAAAAAAAAAAAAAGAATTGTGAGGTTTAAAATTATGGTCTTAGTTTTTTGGTAATCGTGTGCCTTTGTTTTTTCATAGTCACATAAATAATGCATCGTCCTTGAAACCGAGGTTATCCCTTCTCATCTGGTTTGTTTGAGATCAAGTTGCCTACATTTAGAAAGGCCAAAATAATAATATAGATAAGATAGTACATCTGCCTCCCCAAATCACCTGGCAATGATTCTTTTGTCTTTCACAAAATAAGGTTTCTCTTTCACAACTAATAAGCAAGATATCTCAGAAACAGGCATCAAAGAAACATTATACAAAGATCCTCAGCAACTGTAGAATTGATACACATGCCTTTTCATTCACTGGGATTAGCTCTCAGAAATAGGAAAGTTCAGCAACTCTCACAAAACACATATTCAATAAATGTTGCCTGCCTATAATCTTAGAGAGCAATAGGCCTTGATCTAAAATATGCAAAAATCCATAAGCACATACCTGGACCAAAGAAAGTTCTAAATGGGTAGTAACAACCTTTGGGTTCATCAGGCAATTCTCCTGGAATGCTATGTAAATGGAGGTAGGTAGAAATCCTGCTAGCCTGAATGGCCACCAAATTACCACCAATACCTGAAACACAAGGAAAAACAAAGTAGCAATCCTCATATTTTAAACAACTTGCATAAATTCAACGAAAAGCAACCCTCTTCATGTAACATGATGGGCCAATACAACAAAATAAAGAGTTCTGAAATGTTGATCTATTTAATGTTTAAGTAGACATTCCAAAGGCATAAAGTGATTGTTAGATAAGATTAATTCATTGTGTTTTCAAACTTGACTGTATGGTATGAAAGCAGACCAGAGCAGGTAATTTTTAAAAATCATTATCAAAACCAAGATATAAAATTAGGTACCAAGATCCTTCACGTTTATCACCTTAATGACAGGGAAGATAAGCTAGACTTACTCAAATAGATAAGGCTAGAAACTTTTCTTCTCAGTTTACTAAAGAAATTGGTACAGAGCCACTGGAAAAAATACTCATTACCCTCTAATATAATCCGAAGCAGAAGAGTTGATGCCAGGATGTGAAATGAATTCCAAAGAGTGGTAAGCCCCTCCAAGGTAAGACAGGATACTCAAATGGTTTCTCCTTTTGCAGAGTATAGGAGAAAGAAGTTAAGCCATAAAAGTGAGTAAGAAGAAAACTGAAAAATTCAAATTCTTAACTGCTGAGGGTAGGACTGCCTAAGATTGAGGAAAGAGCAAGAGAATCTCAAACCCCATCCCATGCCTTTCACTAAGAAACATCAGCAACTGACTGTTGGGAGAAGAGAAAGAGCACAGATAGTTAAACCTTCTAGGCTGCAGGCATATAGCCCTCCAAGCTTCACACTACGCACAGGATAGCCAGAGCATGCCCATAAAGAAAGCTGAGGTTAGTGGTGTGCTGAAGGTAATGATAATAACCACAAACAAAAACCCAGTTCAAGTGCTGACTAGATTGACTCAATCCTCCATCCTAATGATGTAGCAGAAGAAAAGAACTCCTATTTCTAGGCAAAAATATTTATCTCAATCTCCAATGGTCTTGTATATATAATGTCCAGCATTCAATTAAAAAATTAAAAGACAGGGAAAAACAATAAAGAATATAAACCATTGGAGGAATTAAGAAGTCATCAGAGCCAGACCCAGAGATAAATCAGGTTTTGAAACCATCCAACAAGGAATTTAAAATAATTATAATTAATACGTTAAAGGATCTAGTGGAAAAGGTATACAAATATATTAAAAGACAGAGACATAAATTAAAAGTAAAAATATGGAAAAAGATATATCATGCAAACACTAAGAAAAAGAAAGTGAGAGTGACTATATCAATATCAGGAAAAAAAAAGGCATTCTAACAGGGAATATTACCAAGGATGGAGATGAACATTGAACAAAGTTTAAGGTCAAGATGGCCAGTAGTAGTGGCTCCCGCCTGTAACCCCAGCACTTTGGGGGGCCGAGGTGGGCGGATCATGAGGTCAGGAGATCAAGACCATCCTGGCCAACATGGTGAAACCCTATGTCTACTAAAAAAATAGAAAAATTAGCTGGTTGTGGTGGCGTGTGCCAGTAATCCCAGCTACCCTGGAGGCTGAGGCAGGTGAACTGCTTGAACCCCGGAGTTGGAGGTTGCAGTGAGCTGAGATCACACCACTGCACTCCAGCCTGGCAACAGAGTAAGGCTCTGTCTCAAAAAAAAAAAAAAAAAAAAAAAAGTCAAGCCTTCAAAATACATCAAGCAAAAACTGATAAATCTGAGAGGAAAAACAGACAGGTCTGTTTTTACACACAGATTTTACCACTGTATCTCACTCATTGAGTACACATATAGTAAGTCCTCACTTAACGTCATTGATAGATTCTTGGAAACAGACTATAAGCGAAATGACGTACAGCAACTCCTAGAATAGCATCATTCAATGTCATTATATTATAACATTGATGAGAAAAAAGTTGGTTTTGTTATGTATTGTTTCACCTAAAGTCACAGTTTTAAGAACCTATTAACGATGTTAAGTGAGGACTTACTATATTTTAAAAATCAACAATGATATAGAAGACTTTAATAATACTATCAGCCAGTTTAATCTAAATTACATTTATAGAACATACTACCCAAAACAGCAGCATACATTTCACACATGCACTCATGGAACATTAATGAAGACAGACCATATTATAGGCAATAAGACAAGTCTCAATAAATTAGAAATGATTGGAACAAGCAATGTATGCTCTCTTTCCATAACAGAAAAGTAAGATATCTGAGGATTCCCCCAAATATCTGGAAAGTAAACAGTACATTTCTAAAAAACCCATAGTTCAAAGAAGAAAACACAAGGAAATTTGGAAAGTATTTTGAATTTACTACAAATGAAAACATAAAATATTGAGATATGTGGGAGGCACATAAAGCAGTACTTAGCAATCCATAGCATTACTTATATTAGGAAAGAAGAAAGCATGGCCAGGCGCGGTGGCTCAAGCCTGTAATCCCAGCACTTTGGGAGGCCGAGACGGGCGGATCACGAGGTCAGGAGATCGAGACCATCCTGGCTAACAAGGTGAAACCCCGTCTCTACTAAAAAAATACAAAAAAAAATTAGCTGGGCGAGGTGGGCGCCTGTAGTCCCAGCTACTCGGGAGGCTGAGGCAGAGAATGGCCTGAACCCGGGAGGCGGAGCTTGCAGTGAGCTGAGATCCGGCCACTGCACTCCAGCCTGGGCGACAGAGCAAGACTCCATCTCAAAAAAAAAAAAAAAAAAAGAAGAAAGCTTTCATATCAATGATCTAAGGCTCACATCTTAAGAACCAAGAAAAAAAAATTAAACCACAAGAAAGTATAAGGAAGGAATAAAATAAGAACAGAAATCAATGAAATAGAAAATAAAAACAGTAGAGAAAAATAAATGAAACAAAAAGCTGGTTCTTCGAATAGATAAAAAAGAGATAGAAGACACAAATTCCAATATCAAGAATGAAAGAGACATCATCACTATAGACAGTGCGTGCATTAAAAGGATAATATAGGAATATCATAAACTTTAAAAATACTAAACAATTAGCAAATCAAATCCAGCAACACATAAAATGTATATCATAACCAAATTTGATTTATCCTAGGAATGCAAGACTGATTTAATAGCTGGAAAGAAACTAAAGCAACTCAGCACATTAACAAATGAATGCAGGAAAAAATAATATAATTGTATGAATAAATGCAGAATAATTTATACAATTTTATATTTATCATTAACAACTCTTAGCAAACGAGGAATCAAGTAGGACTTCTTTAACTTGATAACCACACACCCACACACACACGAAATCTGAGATATGACAAAGGAGGAACTGCAAATCAATAAATAGTGCTATAGACTTGTAATAAGTAGTGCTAAGATAATTATGGAATATGCCAAAAACCTATGCAATTTGATCCCCACTCTCATATCATGCACAAAAATAAATTCCACATTAATTAAACACATCATGCAAAAGAAAAACATATTAAGTTTTACAAGATGATACAGAATGGATCAAAAAGGATTTTTTAACAAAACAGATAAATTACACACCATAAAGGAAAAAGTTGACAAATCTGACTACAGTGTAATTAAAACCTTCTGTTCATCAAAAGACACCATAGAGAAAGTGGAAAGACAAGCCACAGAGTGGAAGAATTTTTTTTCAACACATATAATTGTCAAAGAACTACTATCCAGAATATATAAAGAACTCCTACATGTAGAGAGAATCAGTAATTGCAGAAATGCGAATAAAAGCATAATAAATATCATTTCATACTCATCAGATTGGTAAAAACTTTTAGCGTAAAAACATCAACTATTTATAATAACGTGGAGCAATGAGAACTCTTACACAAAGCTAGCAAGAATGTCAACTGTTACAATCCCTTTTGAAAACATTTTGGCATTGTGTAATACAGTTGTTGAGGCCAAGCGTAGTGGCTCACACTTGTAATCTCAGCCCTTTGGCAAGCCGAGGCAGGAGGATCACTTGAGCCTTGGAGTTTGAAACCAGCCTGGGTAATATAGTGAAACTTTGTCTCTACTAAAAATAAAAAAAATTAGCTGGGTGTGGTGGTGCACACCTGTAGTTGCAGCTACTCAGAAGGCTGAGGCAGGAGGATGGCTTGAGCCCAAGAGATTAAGGCTGCAGTGAGCCATAGTCATGCCACTGCACTCCAGTCTGGGTGACAGAATAAGGCCCTGTTTTAAGTAAGTAAGTAAGTAAGTACGTAAGTAAGTAAGTAAGTAAGTAAGTAAGTAAGTAAGTAAATAAATAAATAAATAAATAAATAAAGTTGTTGATAGCCATATCCTACAATCTAGCAATTCCACTCTTAGACAAATACTCAAAGAAATGCCTACATAGGTACAACAGTTGGAAGAATGAGCTCTGAAAGAAGTATGAAATCAAGAGAACTTGACATCTTAAATTTATGAAGGACTCCATTTAAATCACACCAAAAACACTGGCGAAGGAGATTTCTGAACAAGAAGAATTAGAGAACAATTGCAACAGGATGTCTGAACCAGGTGCTAAAGGTCGAAAGCTTTGATGATATCAGAGAGAATCAGACAGCAGCAATCCTCTGGCAAGGTCTATTACCCACTATTGATCCAAGTTACCTGGAAGCAAAATAGATTTCCCTCCAAAAAAAAAGTGTGATGAAACTACCTTGTTTTTGTTTTGTTTTTATAATAGGATTATCTGACTTGTGCTAGATTATTAATTCTTTGCTTAATAATTTAGGATGTAATATTTAGGATCCAGTTTCTTACTAAGAAAAAACCCAGCTCTAGCAGCCTCCAAATCTAAGCAGTTTAATCTTGGGTATCCATAAGCATTATACTCAGAAACAAAGATTGAGTAATTTTGTTCAAAGATATTTAGGTCAACATTACCTATATATCACCTATATATTGCCTGATACCTAGTGAAGTTTTGGCATTCACTGAATTCTAATAATGTTAATTTGTTATTGTGGAATAAGAATTTAATATTTTTTAATTGCAGAAAAAATGTAAGTACAGAAACAGGAAAAGCACAAGCTTCCCCCCTTCTAAGCTGAGAGGCTGATCTCTTGTTGTGCCAATGCCAATGACCAAAAATGAAGCAATTTAAACATTATAGTTTTAAGGCTGAAATTATAATGTCTTGATCTTAAACTAAATGTAGCTTCATGATTTCCTCATCACATCTCATTTAGTAAATAAAAAATTCATTAAAGCAAAGCTTAAGATAATTTAAAATGCAGTTCATCATAAAAATTTTAAAATATGTATCCCAGGGAGTTCTGAAAAAATTTATAAAGGAAAATAAATTTCTTTAAAAATGTGTTTAAAAGTCACATGGACCAGACAGAATAATAAGGCACATAAATGCAGAGCTGTGTTCTCTGTAACATTCTGACTGTGGCTCAAACTATGTGGGTTTGAAAATCACCTCAGTCACTTGCTATGATATCACTGATATTTAACTTCTTGGAGCTTCCATTTTCTAATCTGAAAATAAGGATAATTTAATATCTATCTAATAAGGATGCTGAGAGAATTAAATAAAATAATGCATACATGAAAGATGCTTAGCACAGTTTCTGGACATGGCAAAGGCTTAAAAATGTTAAATATTATTATCAATAATAATAAATTTATGTAAATAATGTGATTCTGACTTGGCGTTTTCTTAACTGTAGGTCCTGACATTTTCTGGAGAATTCATCGGTCAGAGGATGTCCAGAAACTGTATTGCTTTTCAATTCACAGACTACTTTGTTTTAAAAAATATATATGAAAGAGAATAAATCATTTAGTGCCCATTCTATTTATTTATTTATTTATTTATTTATTTATTTATTTTTAGAGACAGGGTCTTGTTCTGTCTCACAGGCTGGAGTGCAGTTGCGCCATTATGGCTCACTGCAACGTCGTACTCCTGAGCTCAAGCAATCCTCCTGCCTTGGCCCCCTACATAGCCGGGACTACAGGTATGCATCACCATGCCCAGCTAATTTAAAAAAATATTTTTTTCTTTAGAGATGGGGTCTCACTATGTTGCCCAGGCTAGTCTTGAACTCCTGGGCTCAAGAGATCCTCCTGCCTAGGCCTCCCAAAGCACTGGGATTTAGGCATGAGCCACCAAGCTTGGCTAGCACCCATATTTTAAATAATCAATTAAACAGCCTTCTGTTTACTCAATGAATTTTCCACTAGAAGTTAGAAGTGACTATCTTTTTAAAGTCTGGATTTTTCTAAATCTGAACTTACTTTCTAAAGAAAAGAATAGAGGCTGGTCCAATGGTAGTGGGTTATCAGAACTTATTCACAATAGTGTTGCTACAGTTGGTATACAACTATCAACTGCTAAACTCACTGACGTTAAAAAACAAACAACTAGACAGAACATTGAATAATTAGCATGTATTGGTACTCATCTGATAATAGCATATAAACAAGGCCAATAGTTTATACCTCTAAGTGAGGGTAAATGAAAATGTCTCAGAAATTGAAAGCGGCAAGAATATTTAACTATATAATGCAAGCATTTTCACAAAAAGTTACTGGGTAAACCAATAAGGGGTAAATTAGCAAAAACAGCTTTGTAATCTTTCTCTTTATAGTCACTCAAAAGGAAAAGAATCTAATATCAAAAAACTATACTTAATGCAAAGCAGAAGATTACATTCAGATACGTTTTTCAATGATGGATATTTTCCATAGGAATGCACAAATTGCATTCCTCTTCAGTTACTCTGGGGATTTTCTTGGGGGTAATGTTCTATGTGGTATTTTATTGGATATGGAATGCTTCAGTGCAAAAACAGACAGCATCTGCTATTAAGCCAAAGTATATCTGTTCTACAACTGCAACTTCCCTTAAATTGAGTTTGAAACAAAAAGCTACTAATGATTAATTGTAGCTCTCTTCTAAAACCCACAAATTTGTTGGTAAAACTTTGTAAAACTACTTTTATAATTTATTTGTTGCCATGTAACAGACAAAGATAATGATAATAAATATAAATAAAGTCTTATAAATAAACAGCTTATCACCTTATCACCATTGTAGTCCAGGAAACACAGACATAACTGATGTTATAATTGTACCAAACTAAAAAGAAAATGAATGAGAGACTTCAGAAAGACACTGATATCATTTTTCCAGATAAGGTGAATAAAATTTTTAAGTAAACAACATAATTATTGAAGGGGCTAATTAAAGTTTTAGCCTCTCATGGTTTCATCATGATCATTGGTTATATTTTTAAACTATAACAAAATTATTACCTTAGAATAGTTTTCTTTAATGTCACAAAATGCTTTCTTGCTATAATGACATATACTATGTTTCTACTAAAAGCTAGTCTGTCAACATTTCTTTTAAATTATTTAAAGTCTTTAGGGACTAATTGTGTTATTAAAGCCAGTGGAGAGCATCCAAAGATAGTCTCACATAAATTAAAAGCATTAGTAAAAACAACTTGTCAATACACTAATTAATATGCAAGATTCCTCAGTATCCACAAGACCGAATTTTAAGTGTCTGAGGCTTGAATAAGCTCAGCTGATGAAATAAAGTTTGAAAGTAGGAAGAAATTATCAGTAGGTTCATCTAGGGACTGTTTTAAAATCCAAATTTATGTTTTGTTAAATTTAGAAATATATGTTTCCAGTAAATGTTTAGCACTAACGTCATGGAATATATTTCAAATTCTGTCAAGAATTCCTTTGCACATTCCGAAGGGAACCCAAAGCAAAAGTTCATTTTCTTAAGAAATAAATCTTTATAATCAACAGTATAATAAGTATGGCCCCTTCCTACATCCCTAACTATTTTCGCCATCTCTACGTACCTCTGCATTTTCACCTGTTCTCCTCTCAAGACTTACCAGAACTCACATGCAGAAATTACTCTTTTAGTTTCAAGAAATGCAAAAAGATAGAGGAGAAATAGCTTCCATTTTTTTCATATTTTTAAGAAGAAATACATTGGAACACCCTTTTAGTGAAGACCTTTTTATTTAAACAAGGGTAGGCGTATTCACCTCCCTAGTCCCTAATGCATTACCTTTACCATTTCCCTCTCAACACACTTGTAGACAAGGTGGTAAATGGCTGATGAACTCTCTTAAATTTTCTACTTCCTTTACCATAAATCATGCATTCTTTTTTAAATAAATTACGTATGTATGTATGTATTTAGAGACAGGGTCCTGCTCTGTTGCCTAGGCTGGAATGCAGTGGTGCAATCACAACTCACTGCAGCCTTGATCTCCTGAATTCAAGTGATCCTCCCACCTCAGCCTCCCGAGTAGCGGGGACTATGGGTGTGTGCCACCATGCCTGGCTGGTTTTTCTTTTCTTTTTCTATTTTTTTTTTTTTTTTTAGTAGAAATGAGGTCTCACTATATTGCCTTGGCTGGTCTCAAACTCCTGAGCTCACACAATCCCACCTCCTTGGCCTCCCAAAGTGCTGGGGTTATAGAAGTGAGCCAACGTGCTCAGTTTAGATTATACATTCTTAACAGAGGTGAAAACTGGTTCTTGAGGGGAGAAAAAAAAATCACTCATTTTATTTATAAAGCCCATTTACACATACAGCACATAAATGGATAAAAAGTAGATGTGTAATATGAAAATTTCATGGGTAGGTACATTTAGAAAAAAAAATGATTCAAACGGCTCCTTCAGAAGGTGATGATGAAAATAAAAGACAGAAAAACACTGCCTTAGATCAGCAATTCCCAACCAGTGTGGCTCAGATGGGTTACAGCTGTGTCAAGATACTATCCTCTAAGCTCTTGGCATATCGGGTACCTCTGGTTACAAATGGCTGCCTTCTTCACCCTAGGGTGCCATCTGAATATAATTTTTATGTGTGCTATGACATGAGAAAGATTAGAAAACACTGTCCTAGAGAAATGAATCTCACTACTTTCTTGGGACAACTGAGGCTGTCAGTTGTAAGGTCCTTGTTCATCTTAGTCTCTATCCCCTCGCCCATATCTGTGTATTTCCACCTGTCTTTCTTCAGGACTCCTTTTCTTACCACATTGAAATAAGGGGTTATCGGCCGGGCGCGGTGGCTCAAGCCTGTAATCCCAGCACTTTGGGAGGCCAAGACAGGCGGATCATAAGGTCAGGAGATCGAGACCATCACAGCCAGCCTAACATGGAGTTGAGAGCCCCACGTCTCTACTAAAATACAAAAGTGAGGTGCGTGGGGTGCCTGTAGTCAGGGAGGGAGGGCGGCTGAGGCAGGAAAGAATGGGTGAAGCCCAGGAGAGTGAGCTTACAGTGAGCTGAGATCCGGCCACTCCAGCCTGGGCAGGCGAGACTTCATCTCAAAAAAAAAAAAAAGAAATAAGGGGTTATCCTTTCTTTCTAAGGCTACTGTGTGGTCCATCACTTCATGGGCCTTGCTCCCTCATTATTCACCATCTCTCATGCATCCTTGATCTTTCCTTCTCTATTACTCCTTTGCTTCCTTGCCAACAAATGTACCCACATGTCTCTTCTCTTGGAAAAAGTTCCTCATCTGGACTTCCAAGTGTTATTCTAACTCTTTTCTTTTCACTGTCAATCATTTAACATGAAGTCTAAAAGTGCTACTTCTAAGATGTTTATTGTTTTATACTATTTAATAAATACAAAAATAACATTTATAAACATATGTAAGTTATAAAGATTTATACTACAAAAAAACACCCATGTACCCACCACCCAGTTTAAGAAAAGGAATGCATTATCTTTAGATTTGAAGTGCCCTCTGTACTCTTCCCTAATCTCATATCCTTCCTTCCCTATCAGAGTGACTATATTTGTGTTTTTTATTCTCTTGCTTTTCTCTGTGTTATTACCACACACATGTATATTCCTAAATACTATATAATTTGGTTTTACATACACTTGAACTTTATATAAATGGAACAATTTATCATATAAGTTTCTGAGATTCATCCTTGCTCTTCTGGGACATGTAATTTATCCATTTTTATTGTTAATAACATTCTATTGTAAGACTGTACTTTCATTTATCTAGTCTGCTACTCAACAAAACTGAACTCTCAAATGACTTCCTGATCACTGAATAAATAGTCCCTCTTGATTCCTTCTTGGCTACAATAACATAGCTTTCATCCTCCTTCTAACCAATGCATCTCTAATTCAGAAGTTATTTCAAGAGCAGATAAAAATAGAGAGGATAAGGGAGAGGAAGTATGCGATTGGGGATGTCTTGTTTGGGACAGTGGGTAGCTGACACCACTAACTGACACAGGAAACACCAAAGGGCAGGTTTGAGGGGAAGGGGATAAGTTCAGTTAGAAGTTTCAAATGTTCCATGTAGAAATATCCAATTTAAAGTATGGATCTAGAAAGGAACAGATATGTCAAGACTAGGGATAAAGCCATGAAATGAAGCCATATGACAAGGACAAGTTGTTCTCAAACTTTTGCATGTATCAAAATCAATTGATGAGTTCTACCTCAGAGCTGCTGATTCAGGCTTAAGAATTTGCATTTCTAATGAGATCCCAGGTGATATTGCTGGTCTAGGGACCACACTTCAAAAATCTCTGGATGAGACAATATTGCCCAGAAAGAAGGTTAAAAACTAAGAATAGGAGCTCAAGAGCAGGGACTTGAAGAATACAAAGAGGCAGGTAGAAAGAAGGAACCAGTGAAGGAAAATGAAAAAGAATTTTCAGAGAAGGGATGAGAATGGTAGAATTGCAAAAAGGGTATAGTAAATAGTATTAAACAACTGAATAGAATGAAGACTGAAAATAAGTCATTGGATAAAGTAATTAGGAGGTCACTGGAGAGCTTAGTAAAAGCAGTTTTGTAGAGTGAGAAGGAAGAAAAAATACTATAATGAGTTGAAAAAATACAGACTACACTTGGGAAAGTTTGACTGTAGAGGGTAGGAGAGAGAACAGAAGCTTGAGAAGGCAGAGCACTATGGGAAAGGTGACTTGGGATAAAAGACTTGTGCACATTCATAAGCTAAAGGGAAAAGATGTAAGAGAGGAAGACACAGGAGATACCAGAAAAGTTAAAATAATTGATGGAGTAAGACTCCTGTTGGAGTTGTAATGGAATAGTATCCAGGGCACAGGTGAACTAGTCGGTCCTGGGCAAAAGAATCAGCTCTTCTGAGATAGGGGTGAAAGAATTTAAAAATAGACATTGTTAGAGATAAGAATAGTGGTGAAGGGAAAGGAGAGAGAAGCATGCTGGGAGAGACATGCCTAAAGCCTCTATTTCCTCTGTAAGCCTGCCCTACAACAAACATTAAAGGAATTTCTTCAGGCAGAAGGAAAATAACACCATATAAAAACCTGCATCTACACAAAGAAAAGAGTGTTGGAAATATAACTTTATATGAGAAAATATAAAAGATATATTTTTTCATTTTTAGTCTCTTTAAAAATAACTGAAGCAAAAAATAATAACAATGTATTACAGGACTTACTACAAAGTAAAATGTATTTCAAAAAAGAGCACATAAGAAAGGAGTGGTAATTCAAGTATAGTGACATAAGCTTCTTATCCTATATGTAAAGTGGTTCATTATTGTTTGAAAGTAGACTGTGATAAAAAAGATATAAGCCCTAGATCAATGGTTCTCAAAGTGTGGTCTAGGGGGTCTGAGGAAGGCTAGATCTAGAAATCCCAACACCTAGCTAACAGAAGTACCAGAAAGAGAGACTCACGTATATGTTAGCATGACAAAGGCTTTAAGAAATCCTGTAGTAAACAAGTTTGTTTAACTTAATGTTTACCAAATTTGATTGACCACAGAACTCACTTTTCAAGTTATACTTATTAACATCTCACAGAACTGGTGTTACCGAGAAATACATTTTGGAAAATGCCACTAGTTCTGAAAGACATTAATACATATTAAAAGATATTCTAGTCACAATATGAACACAGATAGGCCTTACTTTAAATAATGTATGCATTCTTGTAGCTAATAAAACATAAATTAGTAGCTGCATATTTTGAGGAAAAAAATCATAGGCTTTAGAATAGACCCAATCTGGGCTTCAATCGTGACTGACCACTCACAAGGTAAGAGACCTTAGACAACTTGCTGATCTTATTGTGAGGATGACATAACATGTATAAAAGAAACCTGTGAGTTACCTGGTACTTAGTGGTAGGTACTCACTAAATAGCAGATAATGATGAGGACAGTGATGAAGATAAACAAGGGTCCTCTAAATAGTACATTCCCCAACACATTTTAAATGAAATTCAATTCTCAAATGTTCCATCTTCTTTCAGGAACATAGAATAAACCATTTCTATTAATGTTTTTTAAAGAGTGGAATTTATAAGTTCATGGTGTACCACCATGCCCAGCTAATTTTTGTATTTTTTGTGCAGACAGGCTTTGTTCGTGTTGCCCAGGCTGGTTTCAAACTCATGAGCTCAAGCGATTCACCTGCCTTGGCCTCCCAAAGTGCTGATAGCCAACTAACAGGTTTACTTACTGAGAGGCTAAAAATACATTACTATGAATATCACGCAATGCCACGGCACAGACGTCCAGGGAGAGCATTTCAGTGAAGCTCTAGAATTGTTTCTTATGTAAGGTAAAACAACTGAAATATGCATTAAAGTCTTATAATAAAAGGGTTATTGTAATTTAAGTTAGATTTCTTACTGAAATGTTGTTTAATATAGCTCTAACAGTCATTATGAGTAATGTTTATGCTAATGAACTCATCCATTAATATTCACAGAACAGGATCTGAAGAGGTGGGAGGAAAGCAGTAGTTATTCCAGGCAGTGAAAATTAGATGAATCTTTGTGGGGACAATATAAAAACCTAGCTAGAATAATAATGAAAAAACTTGTACGTGTCTTTGCGAAACAATGAGTTCAACCATGTACAGAGGGCCTTGAAAGCTAGGAAGAAAAATTCAAATTTGATTTGATAGGCAGGGATAAAAAAGCCACTGTTTATTACATGGGTCTTAGGACCCATGTAATAAAAACAATGTTTAAGAATGACTAGGCTATTAGTGACACTTAATTTGCATCAAATAGAGAGTGAGTCAGGAAGGCTACTTTATTACTTGAATGATGGCTATATTGAGACATTAGGCTACAAGGGTAAGACATGCTTGTTATATAAATAAACGAGTGAGCAAGTGAACTGTGTTAAAGGGCAAGTAGACAATGGCTTGGTCACTTTTCAGTCAAAAAGGATGAAGGACCAGGTTGAAATAGATGGTCCCACAATTTTATGTGTGGGCAATGGGGAGAATGGAGGCACGAAGAGAGAGACCTATAGGGAAAATGTGTTCATTGATATTCTAAAGGGATATAAAAATTAAAATACTCAGTAGAAATTTTAGATATGAAATTAGATTTTGAAGAACTTGCCTTTATATGTCATATATATATTTTACATATATACATATATACATTTTTTTTTTGAGACAAGGTCTTGCTCTGTTGCCCGGGCTGGAGTGCAGTGGCATGATCTTGGCTCACTGCAACCTCTGCCTCCCTCCCAGGCTCAGGGGATCCTCTCACTTCAGCCTCCCACGTAGCTGGGACTACAGGCATGTACCACCATGCCTGGCTATTTTTATATTTTTTGTGCAGACAGGGTTTGGTCATGTTGCCCAGGCTGGTCTCAAACTCACGAGCTCAAGTGATCCACTTGCCTTGGCCTCGCAAAGTGCTGGGATTACAGGGATGAGCCACCATGCCCGACTGACACATTTTCTTTTTACATAGATATGCAAAGTAAATTACACTAAATATGTAGTATATCCTGGGACATGTTTTTCCCCAAGTAGAATTACTGTTTAAATTGCATTGGTCTAGGCTATACTTAAAATCTACTTTAGAGTTCAACAGTGAGAACACATGGACACAGGGAGGAGAATATCACACAACAGGGCCTGTCAGGTCGGGGGCAAAGGGAGGGAGAGCATTAGGACAAATAACTCATGCACGCGGGGCTTAAAAACTAGAGGACGGGGTGATGGGTGCAGCAAACCACCATGGCACATGTGTACCTATGTATCAAACCTGCACGTTCTGCACATGTATCCCAAAACTTACAGTAAAAAAAAAAAAAAAAATCCACTTTAATGACAGCCACCCCAGAAGCTGGTAGACTGGATTAAAATGATCTTATTAAATGTGATTCATATATAAATGTCTGTGAATTTAAATATTATAATTCCCATTTCATAGATAACAAAAAAATATATGACAGATTTTCAAAGGGGTCAGCTGAGGACCAGCAGATTTTTCTCTTTAATTTTTTTTTTTTAAGACAGGGTCTCACTCTGTTTCCCAGGCTAGCATGCAGTGGCTAACTGTAGCCTCTAACTCCTGGGCTCAAGCAATTCTCCTGCCTCAGCCTCCTGAGGACACACCTGGGAATACAGGTGTGTGCCACCACACCTGGCTAATTTTTGAATTTTTTATAGAGATGGGGGTCTCACTATGTTGCCCTGGCCTCAAACTCCCAACCTCAAGCGACCCTCCTATTGAGGCCTCCCAAAGCACTGGGATTGCAGTCATGAGCCACTGTGCCCACCCTAGATTTTAATGAACTGAATGGACTCAAGCAATGTTTAAACCCAGCTGTCTCTAATTTATCCACAAAAATTGACAAAAGGAACAACAGAACAATATACGATAGCAGATAATCCCAATGTAAATAATAAACTAAATCTGAAATGTATTTTGCCACATTAATCTTAAGTCAGGTATCCCTGACTCTCAAACTAGTGGTTCATGATAAGATTAAGAAAGAGGACTTTTCAGAAATGTATTCCACCTACTGAGATCTGGGAATGTCATTTTCACTGTGAGCAACAACTTAGGGTTGGAGGGAGAATGGCTGGATAGGAGTACAGACCTCTTGAATCTGAGCCCTAAGACTCCTAATAGTACCTAAGAGTATACAAGATTTGATATTATCAGGAAACAGTATATCTAATTCTTACCATTAATAACTGGCGTGTAAACAACAATCCCAACCAAGTTCGGGTCAGATACAGTTGTGTCCAGAATAAGGCCCCCAATACTGAAAGAGATAAAATTATACAATTTAGAGAAGAGGAAAGAGAATATACTTCAAGTTATTCTGTACATACAGACACCCCTCCTTTTTAAAATAAAATACTCACACATTTTAAAAATAGAGCAAAAAGAAAAATATTCAAAGTAAAAATCAATGTCAACAGTAAAATGTTGAAAATAAAACATGGCATAAGCTCTAGCCCCAAATTTCAGAATTCTGATGTCTAAGATATGCAACTTGTGAAAAGAAAAAGCATATGCTTTAAATGCATTAAAATGTCGTGAACAGCATACAAGAAATTATTAACCATGTCTATTTCTGGGGGTGAGGGTGACAGGGGACTGACGGTCATTTTATATTCTTCTGTGCTTATTAATTTTTTAAAACCATGCCATTGATCACTCTCATAATTTAAAAAATAATTTTAAAAAGAGTATGTTTTCATATTTGAAATAAATAAGGCATAAAATAGGTTATTTTTATTGTGTTAAAACTAGATATTGTTAGGATGTGTCTTATTACCGGCAAATTAAAATAATGAGTTATTGCTACAGAAAGAGCTGATCTTGAGAACAGAAATCTGGAAAACTAACATATCGTTATATAGTAGCAAGCCGTACACTTTCAATGTGTCAGTGGAACTTGGAGACTTTTTTAAGTTTCCAAGGCCATTATCAAATAGTTAACATCAGTTTCTGAGTCTATGTAGTATAAAACATTGCCAGTCCTAATATTCCATGGGATCCTGTGCCCATATCTTCCAGAAAAATGCCATCTGCATTACAACAAAATGAACTACATACTGTCACAGAATGGGATTGTCAAAATATCAGATCAAATGTTCTTACCTGATAGTTAACATTAGAAAAGTATCAAATCTTTATTATTTTAATTCTTTAGTAAATAAATGAATTATGTCTTAATATGCCTAAACTGTAGGCGTTCTCACTAAAGAGGTACATTGTAGAGCCCCAAAATAGTCCTCTTTAGAAATATTTTAACATTTTAAGCCCTAATTAAAAGAACAAAGTACATATTTCAAGAACAAACTAGTTATGAGTCAAAAACTAAACCTCTCTGACAGAATATATAGATCCTGTTGTGGATATAACATAACAACAATTGCTAAAAATACATTTTTTTAAGATTCCTGTTAAGCCCGGTGATAAAAGTTACTATAGAAAAAATTAGAAAAGACAAAATGAATAAAGTAAAAACCAATCCTAGTTACATCATTGAGTTACACTGTTAGTATGCTGTTATATAGGCTTCTAGACATTTTTTACTTACATATTTTGTTACTTATTTAAATTGACAATAAAAATTGCATATATTTATCCTATACAATATGTTGTGAAATATGCATATATTGTGGAATGACTAAATTGAGCTAATTAACTTATGCATTACTTGACATACTTATTTTTTGTGGTGAGAACACCTAAAATCTCTTGGCAATTTTGATGAATACAATACACTGTTATAAACTATCATCACCATGTTGTACAATAAATCTCTTGAACATGTTCCTCTAACCAAAATTTTTAATCCATTGACCGACATCTCCACAACCCAGTGTTTTTACTATGTACATTTTTTAAAATAAAAATTAAATGATAAAAGTAGTTTTATTTGCTTTCATTAAATTTTATTTTTATCATGTAGATGTATGTCATTTAAAAAGTAAAAGTACAGCCGGCATGGTGGTTCGTGCCTGTAATCCCAGCACTCTGGGAGGCTGAAGTGAGAGGATTGCTTGAGACCAGCAGTTTAAGATCAGCCAGGTCAACACAGCGAGACCCTGTCTCTACAAAAGAGTAAAAATATTAGCTGGGTGGGTGCATGCCTGTAGTCCCAGCTGCTCAAGAAACTGAGGCAGGAGGGTTGTTTGAGCCTAGGAGTTTGAGGCTGCAGTGAACTACAATCAAGCCACTGTGCTTCAGCTGGGGAAACACGGCTAGACACAATCTCTGTTTAAAAAAAAAAAAAAAAAAGAGGTATGTAAAAGTACCATAAAGTTTATAATGAAACAATAGTCCCTAGCCCCACCTCCAGGTCCTTCTCTCTACTAGAAATTATTTTTAACTTCTTTAGTAGTTTCTTCTGGCATTTAATTTTTCTAAATAACATGCTTATAATGCTATTTATTCATTTTAAGTTTTAGACATTTAGCAAATGACTTCCTACTATGGCAGATGAGTATTTGACCTCTCTTACACTTCCCTCCCCACTTTGATCCCTTCCCAAATCCCTTCCTCCTCCCATCCTGCTAATCTGGTTATAATTTCTGGTGAAATACTTAGGGGTGACTTTATTATAACCACGGAAATTTCATTATTCATAGCTGAGCCACAGTGTGTATTATTAGATATCTTCACTTACACTTTTTGTTTTGCCTCCTATTTTTCTTCACTTTTTAGGTACCTATTACTAATTCAACCTCACATGTGTAACTAAGTTTATAAAGTACCTTTCAATGCAGTCAAACTCATCAATTCTACTTTTCTTTATTTGTCTTAGAGACCTCCCTCCTTAAGCCCCTGTTCTCCTGCCAATCTGGATGGTTGCCTGTCTAGGCCTGATGCACAGCTGTCATCCTGTACCTTCCCTCCAATACCCCCTTGGATCTTGGTCTATGTACTATAACAAAATTCCAGTATTTCGTGGGATCCTGTTGCCTGAATCCTCCAGGAAAAAAGAACCACATGCTGCCACAGAATAGATTTCTTCTTTCCTGTATCATCTTTCTTGATTTATTTCCTAACTTTGATAGACCACACCTCCTTTCAGCTTTATACAAAAGGGTAGAGGGGCAGTAAATTCCATGAGATCCTGCCTGTCTGAAAATTTCTTTAGTCTTCTCTTACACGTGATTGATACTGTGACTATATTTTATGTTCAAAATAATTTTCTCTCAGAATTTCAAAGAAATCATTTTAGTGTTGCTATGGGACATAATTCTGGTTCCCAGTGCTTTATATGTAACTTATTTTTTCTCTGGAAACATTTGAGATTCATGATGATATGCTTTGATTTGGGTCCCTCCTACTTTAATTTATTGCACTGGGTACTTAGCGGGCCCTTTCCCTCATGAAGCTCGTGTTTTTCTGTTCTGGGAATTTTCTTGTATTATTTATTTGATAATTTTCTCTCCTTATCATTCACCTCCTATTGTCCATCTCTTTGCTTCATGGGTTGCTTTTCAGGAGGGTTCCTCTATTGTAACTTCAAACTTTTCTACAGAATTTGTTTGTTTCTGCTATTTATGTATTTTTTAATTTCCAAGAGCTCTTAATGTTTTTCAGATCTTCTTTTGCATTATGTTCCTATATTATGAATATTATGCAATAGCTATTATGCAATAACTTCTCTTATTTATCTGAGGATACTGATAAGAGTTTTCTGAAAGTACTGATGGTACTTTCCTTATCATTTTTTTTTCTGTCTTTTATGTTAGAGGCCTTTATGAAATGTCGAGCAATCCTTTACTGGCTGCCCCTGTTTGAGGGGCACTGCAAGGCATACTTGGAGTTCTCTGTGTACATGGGCAGAGTTTGTCAGCAAGTGGGACTCACAGAAGACAATCAGGTGGGCTTGCAGCTCTTTCATCAAAGGACTCACAAGGGTTCGTATCTGCAGGTCTGATCTTTTGTGCTGGTAAGTTTCCCCAGACAGGAATTATCTAATTTTTTGCCTGGGGGTAAAAGGCTGTCTCCCAGCATTATACAAAGAAAAGGAAGTGGGATAGGGTTCTCATTGTTCAGTGTGTAGACTTTTGCTTAGTCTTGCTATTTTTCATACAGTACTTAAGCCACATCCTCACATGTACATGTGTTTTTGAATCCAGAACCTCTCCAATTTAGCCTCTTGAGAGGTTATTCTTGTCTTCTGCTAGGGTGTGAGGGGACAGTCACATGGGTGCTAAAGCTGGAGAAAGATTTTGGGGATCTAGTTGCTCCTTACCTAAACTTTCAACCAATCTTCTTCATTGAAGCTTTCAGATGTACTTGATGCCTTCAATTCCTCTTTCTGGGTTTCTGAGGCTTGCTTCTGATAGTCAGTTAGGTTTCAGCTTTTTTCATTCTGCTCATTCAGTTAACAGCTCTTCATCTGATTCCTATCTTCCTAACGTTGTCAGATCTCTCACCTGCTGCCCTCTTTGCTCCCCTTCTATCTTGGTGGTTTTATAACATTTTTATTCTCTTACTGTCCTTTTAGTAGTTTCAGGAAGGAAAAGAAATGTTTCTTAACCTACCATGTTTAGTAGGAAACTCATACTCTTTTCTAGGTTGTTCTTTTCATCAGATGTATAATAAACATCTTTCCGTAGCAATAGAAATGCTACAACATTATTTTAATGGCTGATATTCCATTTTGTGACTATATAATAATTTATCTGATCAATACCATATTGCAAGACCTTTATGTTGTCCTATTTATTTTTTTTATTAAACACTCTGGGGTGATGAGGATGCTTGCAGCTAAATCTTTTACATACGTCCTTAATTACATCTTTAAGGTCATCAGAGTCCTAGATATGGAAATAGCCAATGGAATATACATTTCTAAGGCTTTATGAAATTCATCTGAGCAACTTAATACTCAGAGTAAGTAATGTCCTTGTCAGGTTAACACACACATACACACACAAAGACAAACACCACTAAATTTTACTCAGTCTGGTAAGGCTTTGGTTGGAGAGAAGTTTGAAACTGGTAGCCAAATGAGGTTCTTTATGTCTACTGATTTCATTAATAATGCCTGTCATTCAGATCCCTTGTTATAATACCTGGGAGAATAATGAATTGGCTATATAAAATAATTAACCTAAGAAATAAAAACAGGCAATTCATTTGTTTTAATATGCATGTACATATATGCTTACAGAAGACACACAAAGACAGAGAGACACATACACACACACACACACATTTTAATACTAACCTACTTATAACCATAGCTGTTATGACAGGCTCCCAGCCTGAGTGGAGAACTGTTCTTGTGGCTGGATGTTTGGCAGCTATTATAATCCAAATAGGAGTTAGAGCCAAGAAAAATACACCAACTAATGGAGAAATGTAGTAATAGGTCTCTAAAATTAAAAAAAAGAAAAGAGAGAGACAACATTTAAATCTCTCTTCTGTATAGCAAATCTAAATTATCAAAGTTTACTAGAAGGTATGACACTATCAAACATTAACATGCTATACATTTTCTATAAACTTCAAACAAAATTTATAACTGTAGATAAGGCAAAAATATTAAACAATGTAACTGAAAAGTAAGACATTGATTGAACAAACATTTATTAAAATAGTTACATGATCTACATGGAAATAGCATAAAAACAATAACAACAAGAAGAACAATAACAGTAAAAGGGCTAACATTTATTGGGCTCCTACTATATACCAAGTACTATGCTAAATGCTTTACATTCATCATCTCATTTCACCGTCCCCATCCATATAAAATAGATACTGTCATTTCTATTTTATGAAGAAACCGAGGCTTAGAAACTTAAGAATTCAGTGAGGAAATAGGGAGAGCTGGAAGAAAATATGTATCTGACACCAAAGTTAATGCTCTTAACTTTAAAGGTAAATAGGATATTGTTTTTGTCCATAGGGAACTTATAGTACGGGCATTCCATAAAATATTGGCTGTCTACTGATAATAGATATCCAAGCTCCAAAATGAAATAGAAAAACTAGGTTTGATTCTCAATTCATATTTAACTGTCAATCTCCCTAGGGTTAAAAGTTGCATATCCCTTATTGAAAGTCTTATCATCTCAAGGCATGTTTTTGATAATATCATTTTAGCTGATCAAAGTTTCATTACTATCAGGGATTTCAGCTAGGATATTCCTGGTCTCTTCTCCATAACTCTAATTAATTTATTATACAAAGTAACTACTTTTTAACTTAAAGGCAAAGTTTATCTTGCAGTCCTATAGCCTACAGCCTTAGATTACTTAATCTAAGTCAAATGTTACTTAATATTTTGATCTTACAGAATGCTGCAACCCTTACCCCAACTCTTATCTTTGACTGAATTTTCTGTTTCTTTTGCTTCTTAAGATATTTAAAGATCTTCTCACCTATGATTAAAGATGCTTGAACTACATACAAACCCAAAATTTTTATTTTTTCCATATCATGTAGGAATAAGCAATTATTATAGATATTAAAATAAAGCTAAACAAATTTTACTCCTAAGCTTTTGTATGGATTTGCCATCACATCTTTAAAATAATTATACTAACAAAATTAATTTTTATATTTTCTTCTATTTAAAGAAATATGACTAATGCTACATTGTGTCATTTTCTCCGTGATTTTTTAAAAGACAAAAAAAACCTTTTATTTGTTGAATGGATTCCCAGTTCTCCTTGTAAGCCAATAGATAGGGATAAATAACATTCCAGTTAAGAAGCATTTTAATCTACTAAAACAACTAAGGTTGCCAACAATCTCTTTAATAGAACTAAATAGAAAACAAAATGCATTGAAAACCACTAAACACAAATGAAAAGAACTATTCTGCTAGGTCAGATCATCTTAGTATTTTATTCTCAGGTCAAGGGAGGAGCACCCTGCTAGACTTTAAAGAAGTTATCCTCAACATTAAATCTCTGGAAGGACATCTGAGGTTGAAAAAAGCACCTACCACCCCCACCCCAGAATCACTGCCCTGAATTTTCAAAGAGGAGAAAAAATGCCTTAGGAAAGAAACTAAAAATAATGAGCAGGCAGTTCCTTAAAAAGTTAAACAGAGTTTAACTTGACCCAGCAATTCTACTCCTTCATGTACACCCAACAGAATGGAAAACATATTTACATAAAAAGTTGTACATTACATAAAAACTTGAATGTTCATAGCAGCACTACGCATAACGGCCAAAAAGTAGAAGCAACCTAAACGTTCATCAAATGGTGAATAGATAAAAAAAACTTGGTATATCCATAAATGGAATATATTACTTGGCCATTTCATTAATCCATACAATTGAATGTTACTCGGCACTTCATATGATTCAAAACTGATGCATGTGACAACGTGATGAACCTTGAAAACATTATGCTAAGTGAAAGATGCCAGACACAAAAGGTCACATATCAAATGATTACTTTTACATACAATGCCCAGAATAGGCAAATCCAAAGAGAAAATAGATTGGTGATTGTCAGAGGAGGGGTGGAATGAGGAATAACTGCTAAAGTATTCTGTTTTGTTCACAGACAGGGTCTCACTTTGTCACCAAGGATGGTGTGCAGTGGCATAATCTTGCCTCAGTGCAGCCTCAAATCCCTAGGTTCAAGTGATCCTCCCATCTCAGCCTCCCAAAGTGCTAGGATTATAGGCATGAGCCACCACTCCAGGCCCAGCGTTTCTGTTTCAGGTGATGAAAATGTTCTGGAATTAGATCACGGTGATCCTTGTACAACCTTATGAATATACCAAAAACCACTGATTTGTACACTTTTAAAAAGTGAATTACATGGCATGTGAATTACATCCAATTTTTAAAAATCCTCACAGAGGGGAAAACAGGAAGGAGGACTGCATTCTTCAAAAATGTCAATGTCATTAAAGACAAAGGATATACATACATACATAGACAAAGAGAGAGAACAAAAGATAAAACAAATGGGGTAAAATGTTAACCTTAGGTGAATCTAGGTAAAGAGTATGGAGGTGTGTGTTGTTTTTTTTTGGTACTGTTTTGATTTTTGCAACTATTCTATAAATACATAATTATCTTTAAATAAAAGTTTTTAAATGTTAAAAAAGTGAGAAAACCAGGCGAGGCTGTGATGAAACCAAACCTATAATCCAGCACTGGGAGGAGGCCGAGGCCCGGGTGGATCAGATCAGAGATCCAGAGAACTATCCTGGCTAACATAGGTAGAAACCCGTCTCTACTAAAATACAAAACTGCTTGAGAGGCGTGGTGGCGCCTGTAGTCTCAGCTACTTGGGAGGCTGAGGCCCGGAGAATGTGAACCAGGGAGGGCTTTGCAGTGAGCGAGAGATCCATACTGCACCTCCAGCCTGGGAGCACAATGAGACTCCGTCCTCAAAAAAGTGAGAAAACCATGATAAAACCCAAATTTCCAAATGATTTACTGTAAATGTATTCTACTTCAATTATCTGCCAAATCCAACATGCCGATTCCCACCAAATTAGATCATATGGATAATTCTATAGGACACTCCTAACTTATTCCTGGCTAACTTCTAATCCAATTTTGATAGGTAGGGAAAATTACAAATATATAAAAAGAGATGATACAAACATTTCTCTTTTTTGGATATACTGGTGTTTTACAGACGTCATAAAATTAAAGAATTACTTTTAGAAAACCACCAATGACACAATCAAGAGGAAATAGTCAATTAAAAGCCAACTATGAACTTCCACATTAATATTAAAATGTGAAATCATCTTCCTTCTAAGTGAAACACATTTAAAAGATCCTGGTTAAAATAATATTTTGTATTAAAATGTGGGTATATCATAATGGGTATTAGGGTAGGCTGAATAAAATCTACGTAATAATTCACAGGACCTGTGAAATGCTACCTTATACGGCAAAAGGGGATTTGTAGAAATGATTAAGTCAAGAATTTTGGGATGGGAAGATTATCCTGGATTATTTGTGTGACCCCTAAATATAATTGCAGGTATCCTTACAGGAGGGAGGCAGGAGCAGATTTGGCTGCAGAAGAGGAAAAGGCAATGTGACCACGGAAACAGAGACTGGAGTCATACAGCTACCAGCCAAGAACACCGGCAGGCAGCCACCAGAAGATGGAAGGGGCAAGGAACAGATTCTCCCCGGAAACCTCCAGAAGGATCCAACCCTGTTGATACCTGGATTTTATTCCTATATAACTCATTTTGAATTTATACTTAATTGTAATTGTTCTGGCTTCCAGAACTGTAAAAACAAAACAAACCAAAAAACCCCAAAAACCTTTTATATTGTTTTAAGCCACAAGGTTTGTGGTAATTTGTTACAACAGCAATAGGTAACTAATACATGCATATTTAAAACTTTTTGGAATGTTAAGCCTAATAAATGTCCATATACATTTATACCTGATTCTGTGATATAGGCAAACTACAGAAAAGTACAGATTAACATAGCTAAAGTGGTTCAAATTGCTCTGATGCCACCTAACTGGCAAACATAACTAGCATCTTTTGTGACTCACAGTTTTCATTTTATATTGTTGATGGCATTTCCCAACTGCTATTATCTCATTTCATTAATAGTTTCATCATTCTCACCCCAAATTCTTCTGAAATATGTAGCTGTTATGATTGACAATTTTTATGTATCAGCTGTTTCTGTGTAAACAACAAAGCAATGGGCACTGTAAGTTGTGATTTTTTTTTCTAAATGCCCCTTAATAATCAATCTAAATGTTCTCAGGGAACTGAAACTCTAGAAATCACTCTAACCTAAGATGGTACAGTGCTAAAAATCCCTCAAGCATAGAGACATTCAAGATAAATTTAGATTCTACTCACACCACCACATTAAGGCAGAGATATTCTAGAATGGGCTGTAAATAACCAGGTGGCATCCTTGTTAGTCTCCACAGGAATGCAGTAACCTGAGGCTAATTGCTACTGCTCTTACAGCTTCAGCCAAGTCATCTGTTTAAAGTTAATCTTGAAAAATGAAAAATCAATCAACATTTTGCCTCTCAGATCTTGCCTACAAAGAGAATATCTAATAACTTTTTTCAAATCAATAAATATCATGTACACACAAGAATTATATAGCGTTATATAATATGTGAAAAAGGAATTTTAAAAATCTTATTGGAACTTATGCAAACAGAAAGAAAGAGAGACAATCATGTGAACATACATATATTCCAGTTACTGGCCCAATGCTGAATCCTGTTAATAACTTTTAAAGATTACTATATGTTTAAAGATTACTATATGAATGTATAAATGCCTTTATATTGTCCCTGTAAGCCACACAAAAGTATATCAGAATCCAGAGCTTAGATTACTCTCTGAACTTTCTATTTCCATTTGAAATAGATCTTTTCTAGCCATGTGTTGCCATTTTTATTTTTCTATAGTGGTACTAATTCCCAGATACTTTCTGCTAAGGCAAGATATCCTTCCAGTGTTTCCCCAATACTATATCCTCATCAACAAGATTTTTTGTTACAATCTATTAAGTTAGTGGACAGTTACTGTGCCAAAATCATTCTGAATAACTTCTAATCACATTAACTGAAGTGCTTTCAAAAGCACTAAGGCATTTGGTGAAGTACTGTTTACTAAACATCTATTTTGTACATGGCACTATAGGGTGCTACAAAGAAATAAAATAAGAACACAGTTTTGTCCTTAAGAAGGTTATATCCTCATAAGAGAAGGTATAACATTTATAGAAAAAGCTATAATGACCAGCCAAACATTAAACATGTCATAAGAGAAGTGTCAATTAAGTGCTATAGGAATTCATAGGAGAAAAAAGATGACTTAAGACTAGGAAAATCTATAAATGTAGACTTTAAAAATGAGAAGGATTTAGATTGGCCTTGATGGGAAGAAGAGGATGAATTGGAGGAGGGGAATAAGAAGGAAATTAAAAAAAAAAAAGATGATATATGAGATCAGTAACAGCTGAGTTTGGCTTGAGTAAACAGTATAGAACAGGAGAAGCAGGCAGAAGCTTGAGAAAGTAAGTTTCCAACTGATTCTGCAAGGCCTAAATACCAGGCTAAAAACTTTAATTTTGTCCATTAAGCAATAAAGAGTTACTAAGGATGACTACAAAAAATAAAGTCAATTGGGGTAAACAAAGCTTTAGGCTTGTTTTATTATTTTTTGGAGGAGTGGAGAGGAAAAGGAGGAAAATTGTGTATTTACTTCAGATACCAAAAATCAACAAATTTCAGCAGAAGCAAAAGAAAGGTAGCACACATTAACTGGGTGTGGTGGCTCACACCTGTAATCCCAGCACTTTGGGAGGCCGCCACAGGTGGACCACTTGAGGTCAGGAGTTCAAGACTAGCCTGAACAACACGGCAAAACCCCATCTCTACTAAAATACAAAAATTAGCCGGGAGTGGTGGTGGGCGCCTGTAATCCCAGATACTTGGAGGCTGAGACTCTGTCTCCAAAAAAAAAAAAAGAAAGAAAGAAAAGTAGCACACATTGAATTGCATGGATGCAGAGAGCCTTAGTATATGTACGAAAGCTAACAGGACATGACGGGGTATTCAGTCATTTCAGAATACCCAGAATTCTAAGTAGTTGAATAAGACTTTTTTCTTTTTTTTATACATACTTAAGGTGTACAACTTGATGTTTTCATAGACATACATATATAATTATATGGTTAATTATATAGTTAAGTGGTTACTAGAGTCAAGTAACTAGATTTAACATCCATCATCTCAGATATTTAACCCCTTTCCACCTTTTTGTGGTAATTACATCTAAAGCCTACTGTATTGGCAAACTTCTAGTTATAATACAATATTACTATAGTCGTCATTTGGTACATTCATTGGATCTCTAGATTTATTCATCCTACATAACTGCAACTTTGTACTCTTTGATCTCTAGATTTATTCATCCTACATAACTGCAACTTTGTACTCTTTGATCTACATCTCCCCATTTCCTGCCTCACCTCCACCCTAACCCCCATTCCCTGTAACTACCATTCTACTCTTGGTTCCTATGTATCTGACACATTTTTAAAGATTCTCTATATAAGTGAGATCATGCAGTATTTTTACTTTGGCGTCTGGCTTATTTCACTTGACATAATGTCTTCCAGGTTCATTCATGTTGTTGCAAATGGCAGATTTTCCTTTTTTAAGACTGAACAATATTCCATTGTATATATACTACAATTTTGTTATTTACTTATCCATCAGGAACATTTAGGTTGTTTCCATATCTGGGCAACTGTAAATAATGCTGCAATGAACATGGGAGTGCAAATATCCCTGTGAAGGGCTGATTTCATTTCCTTTGGATATATACCCAAAAGGGAGATTGCTGAGTCATGTAGCAGTTCTATTTTTAATTTTTTGAGAAACCTCCATACTGTTTTCCATAAAACTGCACCAATTTACATTTCTACCAACAGTGTACAACCATTTGCCTTTCTCTACATCCTTGCCAACACTTGTTATCTTTTGTCTTATTGATAATAGCCATTCTAACAGATGTGAAATGATTATCTCATTTCAGTTTTGGTTTGCTTTTCTCTGATGATTAGTGACATTGAGTACCTTTTCATATACTTGTTCATCATTTTTATGTGCTCTTGAGGGAAATGTCTACTCAGGTCCTTTGCCCAGTTTTTAACTGGGTTATGTGTTTTTGTTGCTGAGTTATGTGAGCTCCTTATATAGTTTGGATATTAACTCTTTATCAAATATATGGTTCACAAATATCTTCTCCCAATCCATAGGATGCCTTTTCCTTTTCACTTTGTGGATTGTTTCTTTTGCTGTGTAACTTTTAAATTTGGTGTAGTCTCACTTATTTTTGCTTTTGTTGCCTGAGGGTTTTTTTTGTTTTTTTGTTGTTGTTGTTGTTGTTGTTTTTGTGTTTTTTGTTTTTTGTTTTGAGACAGAGCCTTGCTCTAGTTGGAGTGCAGTGGTGCAATCTTTGCTCACTGCAAGCTCTGCCTCCTGGGTTCACAAACCATTCTCCTGCCTCAGCCTCCCGAGTAGCTGGGACTACAGGCGCCCACCACCCTGCCCGGCTAATTTTTTTGTATTTTTAGTAGAGACAGGGTTTCACCGTGTTAGCCAGGATGGTCTTGATCTCCTGACCTTGTGATCTGCCCGCCTCAGCCTTCCAAAGTGCTGGGATTACAGGCGTGAGTGATCACGCCCGGCCAAATGTTGCCTGAGTTTTTGATGTGATATCCAAAAAATCATTGCCAAAGCCAATGTTAAGGAGCTTTTCTCCTATGTTTTCTACTAGGAGTTACATGGCTTCAGATCTTATGTTTAGGTCTTTAATCTATTTTTAGTTGTGTAAGATAACTATTTCTGTGTATGTATAAGATAAAGGTCCAGTTTCATTCATTTGCATGTGGATATCCATTTTTCCCAACACCATTCATTGAAGAGACTATTCTTTCCCAATTGTGTCTTCTTGGTGCCCTTGTTAAAATTTATTTTTTATTTGTTTATATTTTGTTAAAATTTATTTGACTGTATATACTTGGGTTTACTTCTGGGCTCTCTATCCTGTTCCACTGTCTGTTCCCATGCCAAAACTAAACTGCTTTGATTACTATAACTTTGTGACATAATTTGAAATCAGGAAGTGTGATGCATACAGCTTTGTTTTTCCTAAGATTGCTTTGGCTATTCAGGGTCTTTTGTGGTTCCATATGAATTTTGGAATTCTTTTTTCTATTTCTATGAAGAATGCCATCGAAATTTTGATAGGAATTGCACTGAACCTGTATATTGCTTTGGGTAGTATGGATGATACTAATTCTTCCAATCCATAAACATGGACTACCTTTCCATTTATTTGTGTCTTCTTCAATTTATTTCATTAATGTTTAATAGTTTTTATTATAGAGATATTTCACCTCCTTTTCTAAATTTATTTCTAGATATTTTATTTTACACAGTGTGCTGTATGTGAAACCATACTTGCATCCCAGGGATGAATCCCACTTGGTCATGATGTATAATATTCTTTATGTATTGTTGAATTCAGTTTGCTAATATTTTATTGAAGATTTTTGAAGCTATGTTCATCAGAAATATTGGCCTACAGTTTTCATTTCTTTTGTTGTTGTTGTTTAGGCTGTTTTTGTCTTTCTGTTTTAGAGATGGGGGTCTCACTATGTATGTTGCCAAGGCAGGACTCCAACTCCCAGGCTCAAGTGATCCTCCCATCTCAGCCTCCAGAGTAGCTGGAACTACTGGTATGTGCCACCACACCTCACTAGTTTTGTTTTCTTGTGGTGTCTTTGTCTGGAAAATTGGTATCAGGTGATGCTGACCTTATAAAATGGGTCTGGGCTGGGTGCAGTGGCTCACACCTGTAATCTCAGTAACTCAGGAGGCTGAGGCAGAAGGACTGTTTAAGGCCATGAGTTGGAGACCAAACTAGACAACATAGTAAGACCCTGTCTCCAAGAAAATATTTAAAAATTAGCTAGGCATGGTTGTATGCACTTGTAGTTCCTGATACTTGGGAGGCTGAGGTGGGAGGACTACTTGAGCCCAGGAGTTCAAGGCTGCAGGGAGCTATAATGCCACTGTACTCCAGCCTGGGTAACAGAACAAGACCCCCATTTCTGAAAATAAAAGTAAAAAGAAAAATAAATGAGTTTGGAAGTATTTCCTCTAGTTCTATGTTTTTGGAAGATAAGGATTGGTACTAATTATATGAATGCTTGGTAGAATTCAGCCATGAAGCCATCTGGTCCTGGGCTTTTCTTTGTTGGGAGGCTTTTAGTCACTACTTTAATAACTATTTGTTATTGGTCTGTTCAGGCTTTCTATTTCTTCCTCATTCAATTTTGGCAGGTATATGTTTCTAAGAATTTATTCATTTCCTCTAGGTTATCTAATTTGTTGGCTTAAAATTGTTCATAATCGTCTCTAGTGATTTTTATTTCTGAGGTCTCCACTTTTATTTCTGATTTTTTAATTTCAGTCTCCTCTTTTTTTTTCTTAGTCTAGCTAAGGCTTTGTCACTCTTATTTGTTAGAAGAGCCAACTAAGTTTTGTTAATGTATTCTTTAGTTTTTCTATTCTCTATTTGGTTTATTTCTGCTCTGGTCTTTATTATCTCCTTCCTTCTGCTAACTTTGGGTTCACTTTATTCTTTTTTTTTCCAGTTCCTTGAGGTGTAACATTAGGTTGTTTAGTGGAGATCTTTCTTCTTTCTAAATGCAGGTGTTTATCGCTATAAACTTCCCTCTTAGAACTGCTTTTGCTGTGTCCCTTAGGTTTTGGTATGTTGTGTTTCCATTTTCATTTGTCTCGATATTTTTTTAATTTCCCTTTGGATTTCTTCTTTGACCTCTTGGTTGTTCCGGAGCATGATGTTTAATTTCCACATGTTTTTGAATTTTCCAGTTTTTTTCCTATTATTGATTCCTAGTTTCATACAACTGTGATCACAAAAGATACTTGATATAATTTCAGTCTTCTTAAATTTCAATCTTCTTAAAGTCTTCTTTGTTAAGACTTGTTTTGTGGCCTAACATATGATCTCTCCCGGATAATGTTCCACTTGCACTTGAAAAGAATGTGTATTCTGCTGCTGTTGGATGGAATGTTTTGTATATATCTGCTAGGTCCATTTGGTCTAAAGCATAGTTCAAGTCCAACGTTTCCTAATTGATTTTCTGTCTGGATGATCTCTCCAGTGTTGAAAGTGGGGTACTGAAGTCCCCTACTACTATTGTCTTACGATTTTCCCCTTCATATCTGTTAACAATTGATCATATATATATTTTGGTGCTCTGATATTATGTGCATATATATTAACAATTTGTTATATCTTCTTGATGAATTGAGCCCATAAGACTTTTCTTAATGCCCAGTTCTTTGAGCACTATATAATATATGGCCTCTATAACTAAAGCCTACTATCATAAAATCCTCTCTTTATCTCTAAAAACTGCTAAGTGTTTTCAATATAGTTCAGGAAATAAACTTGGTTTCCAAAAGTGAAGCTTCTCAGCAGGAGGAATGGGGTCTTGGAATTTAAATATGTCTGTTCCAATCTTGGTATTCAGAATACAAATATAAGGCATCCAACTGCTGTTCTTATGAGGCCCCCTAGTGCTCACAGAGCAGACACTTTAGCAATGTGAACACAGACACTTTAGAAATATCTTTAACTCTTAAATTAACTATGGGATTGATCTGTAACACATTAAAAAATCTCTCTTTAGGGGAATCAATGATACAGAAAAAAATGTAAAAGACTATTTTAGTTCATTTATCTTGAATTACTTTGAGCCAACTTTCAGAAGACAAGGATTAGAAAATCCTAAGCAATATTTAATAACATTAGTTTTCAAAATCATGATCTGTGATAGTAACATTCCATTTTACTTTATTTCTTGATCCAGTTAAATTATTAATGCACCACTATATGACATTCAAAATATTGAAAGCTTTAGATGGCAACACATTATGACTAAGTCTTTTAAAAGGAGAGTTTATCCCTTGTATAATTAAACAAAATAAAATTTTAGGTGGGGCAGGGTAGTTCACACCTGTAATCCTGGCACTTTGGGAGGCCGAGGTGGGCAGACTGCCTGAGCTCAGGAGTTTGAGACCAGTTTGGGCAACGCGGTGAAACCCCATTTCTACTAAAAATAGGAAAAAAATCAGCCGGGCATGGTGGCGTGTGCCTGTAGTCCCAGTTACTTGGGAGGCTGAGGCATAACTGTCACTTGAACCCTGGAGGCAGAGGTCGCATCGCACCACTGCACTCCAGCCTGGGTGACAGAGCGAGACTCTGTTTCACATATTAATTACTTAATTAAATTAAATTGTAAAGGTCAGGTGCATTATTTTCCTCAATAGTTGTTTATCTACTGGAATCTCATAGTACTTAAGTCTGTAACATTATAACAATTGTCATGTTTATCACGATAACATTCTTCAATGGCATTCTCTTTCTTACTTTCTTACCACTGTCTTTAACTGAGGAGATATCTGGTATTTGCAAGCAGCTGAAAAAATGTGTTATAAATGACTTAATGGTTATTTAAATACCCAAATCTGCAAATAATATGCCTGTATTTTTTATGTATATAGGGTAACCTGTCCCAGAACCAGTACCAGCCCTCCATCCCTACCCCCACCCTCTATGTTCCTGGGCAAACCCATAGAATTTCTGTCCTTTTAATGATATTGAGACAGAACGCTTTATCCTCTTCTACTCCTCTTTTCCTCTCTCTTTCCTCCTCCTCAAACTGGGAGAGACTTATCTAATTAGTAATACTAGGGAAAGGGGCACTAACTCATGCCTAACTCATGCTGTTACTGGCTTTCTCTTTTGAGATACAGCCTATTAGTGACAGTCTTTCTTCCCCAATACAGTTAACAGCTTACTCTATGGGTTGAGGACTACAAGTTGTTCAGCTGTCTGGCTGAGAGTGTGTGGGTGAGTTTATAATAGAGTAGAAGAAGAACATTAAGCCATAGTTTCTATTACTAGCCATAAGCTAATATTTCAATCCCTGACTTCAGCATCTATTTCTAAATTTTATAATAATTTAGAGAAGGAAAAAGTATTATCAATTTATCATCCAAACAATATAAATGACAGCAGATTTAAGATTATCCCTTTAATAACATAACCCACTTTCTGTGCTTTTTTTTTTGAGTGTGAGGGAAGGGAATGAAGTGTTGTCTTTAATATACTTGAACATATATCATTCTTTGCAAATTGCACAACAACATAAAAAAGCTAAGACCTTTGGGAGTAAGAGCTTACATTTAGGCCATTGATCATTTCTTGTCTTACACCTCACTCAAAGTAGATGCAACTTTATCTTCTAAATGAGAGAAATATTCCTTGAACATATACACCAAGTCTTATTAAATATTGTTTTTATGCCACCCACTAAATAACTTAAGGCAATTTTATATACTAAATGAAGCTTCCTTGGTATCTCCAAAGGTCACAGAAAACTATTGCCTTTGGTTGATTAAAGCCCTTTATTTCTAGAACATATATCTGAGACTCTTACTTCTTCAAATGAAATATGCTTTAGCTTTATTTTAAGGTATACTATAAATCTGTATAGAACCCATGAACATATGTGAGGATATGTGAATAAATGTTAGCCTCTGGCTTGGCATATATACTCATGTTTTTTTCTTGTATTACTGTAAGTTTCTGTTTTCTTTAATTTGGCATCTAAAAATAATAAAACCACAATGAACTTTTAGCATTTAATCAACGCTCACAGATCATATTCATTTACCATTGACCCAGAACACAAATTTGCATTAAAACAACTCATTAGATTCCATAAATACTCTATCACTATTTATCAGGAATTACATATATGGCTCCAACTTTATACAGCATTCAGTCTAATTTTCGTGGTGATATTTTTTTCCTTTTTGTTAGTAGCCATGAAGCTACTTATTGGTGTGGGTTTCTAATGGGGAAAAAACATTCCATTGGTAAATTTTAAGTACCACTTATAAGCTTATATTCTGAGATGATTCTAGGCAAAGAACACTGAAAGTTGACTCCTAGCTGCTGTACATTTAGAGGAAAGGACAGAAATCACAAAGTATGATAAGCCTGCATTCAGCTTTTTAACTAGCAGTTATATAAACTTGGGTAATATACATAACTTCTGTGATCCTTGGTTTTCTCATCTAAAATTAGAGATGATAATCCTTATTTTACAGAGTTTTAAACTCTATGAGAAAAAAAAAAGTGGGAACCATAACACATAGCAGGTATAAAACAAATGATAGTTATCCTTATCAGTCTCAACAACAGTTCTAATGCAAATGAAGGCTACCATGGATTCATGGCATTGCTGCAACGATATTTATTTAAAGAGACTTGAGACAACACACAATATTTAGTTTTAAATCAACTTACCAAGACAGGAGTATAAGCCCTGACTTATCCAAGCCAATATGGCAAGAGTTATAAGGTCGCCAAAACTAGCAGCAATGGGTGTAGCAACATTATCAGGATTTATACCAGTCTTCTTTGAACCAACGATAACCCCAACCATTATTATTCCTAGAAGAAAGAATGTTCATTAGTTTTTAGGCTATGATTTAAAGAAAATCAATGTCCCAAATACCAATATGTGTAGGATAGACAAACAGCCTATCAGTTCCAGTTAGACTGCTTAGATAAGCTGACTAAAGCAAACAAAACATTTACTCTAATGCTTTGGCAAAATGCCTTTCAACAAACTCCAAGTGGGGATCTTAGAAAATTTAAGAAGTTCAGTGTTGCATTTAGAGGCCTGAAAGCTACTAAAATTATGTTAAAGCTAAAATTTCAAATTTAGTGACATGTATATCTTAGATATAATGTATTTGTGTGTAATGAATCCAAAGGTTTTAATTTTAACCCTCAAATAAAGTATGCGAACATTAAAAAAAAAGGTGAGTCATATGTATATGTACAACAACTGGGAAGAAGACCAACAAAACTAGATTTGTTCACATATGGCAGCTAGAAATGCTTGTTTCGTTTTATTATTTAAAGACGTTGAAGTGTTAAGCAGCGGCACATAATTAAATTTTAAAACATTGAAGGCGAGAACACAAGAAACAGTCTTTGTAAAAGATATTCTTTAAACCTGAAGTTTCTGTCTATAAACCTACGAGAGAATAAAAGATGAAAATTTAACTGTGTACTTGTACTTTTACATCCTAATTTTCTTAAATCATACAAATGGGATAAAACTATTAACATTTTTATTCACACTAAATTGTGTAGATTTTGTCACACCAAGATACTCATTAAGAGGATGTAGTAAAGAGAAAACTTTAAATGTGCTAACCACAAATCAATATGAAAGCCTAAGTATGGCTATGGAGAAAAAAATACCAGAATCTCACTGCACTTTTAGAGTTAAAATGACTCTAAATGTTTTTGTTCCAGCATACTCACTTCATAGATAACAAAACTGAGGTCCTATAGAGTAGGGCTTAAATTCTTGCCTAAAGTCACATAGCTTATGACTGTAGCCCAGTGTTTTTTACTCTACCTATTATAAAGTCAAAATTTTAATAAGCAGAATTTTTGTCTTGCATCAAACAGTGCCTTACATTTCAGTATTCTGGAAGCTTTTTAAATTACTAGAGACTTACCTTTCCCATAATATCATTGGGAAAAAAAAAAAAAGCTATAGCAGAAAACTTTTTAAAAAATGCATTATGCAATAATCAAGCAAGATGTAATTGCTTAGAATTTTTTTTCCAAAAAGCACATTTGAAGATGTATATGGGAAGTTCTCCTATATATAGTATCATCTATATCTTTTCAGCTGAAAACAAACATTTTATGTGTATCATAGTCCAGTGGAAAGAGCTAAGAGTCAGGAAACTTGTGTTTTAGTTCTGATTCGACTGGTAACAAGTTGATCAGACTGGGCAAGTCACCTTACCTAAGTTTTCTCACCTACAAATATGGCTAAGAGTTTCTACTTTACATATACTAAAGTGCTTATAAAGGTCAAGTTATCATAAAATTAGACCACACATTATTCAAAGTAAGAAGCTTTAAACAAATACATTTTAAAATTCTGAATTTTTGGTAGTTTTGAAAAGCTTTCAAATACTTGTTAGACTGAACAATTCTAAATGACATTTTCTAAATGAAATAAAATCAGAAAGAAAAAAGAAGCAAATGAGCCTAAAAAAATAGCATGCTGATGGTATAATTTTTTTTTTTGTACCAAAAATTTAATTTTCTGACAGCCTGACTTTACTCTGCTTTGGTCAATGTTAACTCCATTCAATTGTAGTAATTCTTTATAAAGACAAGAAACTACTCCTGATACAATTAAAGTACTAAAACAAAATGCTTGAAAATATTTTGGAAGTCATAATTTTAATAAGATTCCCTAAATTCCCAGAACCTAGCCAAAAAAGTTAGCTGCATTGTATGATCACCTCACGTGACAATAATCCATTTTAAACTTTGCTGGTGATACAAGGGCAAGAAAATGGCAATTATAAAATTAAAAGAACAAACTCTTTATGATTTTGGTTCCACAATAAGCTAATTCTCTAGTGTAAAGTTCATACTAATAAATATAAAGAAAAATAACCAAAATAGAAGTTCTAAAGTAATTAATTTTTAAAACCTTCTGGCTCTTGAAAATTCTATAGCCAACAATATATTGTCTTAAGTATAAGGTTATATTTGTATTGCCACAGAAACGGAAGAAATTTTTCTTGAAATCTGAAACAAAAAAATGTCAACAGAGGATGGCTTTTGAAACCCAGAATTCCTGGAACACTTGTTACTCAAGTGACAAGCCAGTAAATCCCTGCATGATGTCCAGAAAGAGTTTCCCAATTCATTTAACTTACAGAAACAAATCAATGTTTAGACAATTCTCCTGATGTTTTTGGGGAACTATAACAGAGTATCCAAGGCCAAGAGACAACCTCAGAAACGCCTGTTGTACACTAAGTTTTATAAATAATGAAATGTAAATATATCTGGAATAATTAAGACATTTTTTAAGTTTGTAGATAAGATTTTTTTCTGTTGCTTTCATAACAAGTATCATTTAAATAAAAATAGTCATCTTAAGAAATAAACCGTTTAAATGTAAAAGGCTATAGAGTAGACATTTATAAATTCACTTACCCTGCAGAAGAGATGCAATGAAGGCAGTTGCCACACTGCTGGAGCACAAAAGTATGGAATGATCAAGGTAATATTTTCCTTCCGGAATCCAGCCCAATATAATTGCTGCCACAGCTGCTAGAAAACCAACTACTGTTGCCTGAACCTGAAAATTTTTTCATAAATTCAACTGAATTATTCACTTTAAAAACACATTTAAAAATTTTGATTATGTAAATATTACTATAAAAAGTCAAAAAAAGTATTGCATATAATAATTGAGCTACATTACCTTTTAGAGTAGTTACTATATTTCAGTTTTAATATTCCCTAAGATGGTGGGTTCTCAAACTGCCCTGATGATCTGGTGACAACAGGTATGGAATGGAGTCCAGGAATCTGTTTTTAACAAGCACCCCAAGTGATGCTGATGGTATAATCAATAGATCACCTAAGAAAATGCCACCTTCAGACTGAGAAGTACCCAATCCACACATCTGAAGTCTGATTCTAGAGGTAGTGTTGGCAAGAGATTGGATTTTATAATAGAAATATAGAAGTTTGACTCCTGGTTCTAGCACTTAATCTTGTAGCAAATATTTAAATTCATTAATTCAATGAGTATTTATTTAGATTCTAATGCATATAATGTGCTATGTTTTGTGTTGGGCTACAGCAGTGGTCAATGTAGATTATTCCCTGCCCTCACAGAGCTCTTGGTCAGTGGGAGAGACAAACATTTGAAAATAACCTCACAAATAAGCACAACTGTGATTAGTGCTATGAAAATTTCAGTTCCTAAACAGTAAGACAACAATGATAACCTCAAACTTTGTGATTTAAATTAATTATATAAATATATAAAATGCTTTCCACAGTACTGACATAAAGCAACACTAAAAAAACCTGTGACTAAGAAATAACACTGACCGCTAACTCAGCTTCAGATTAATAAGATGTCCTAAAAGAAACCCTAAGGGAATCATCTATTGCACTGATGAGTTTGTGTCATGGACTCCTTTGACAATCTGGTAAAAACTCTATAGAATAGAGTTCTCTTTCTCTAGGCAAACACAGGGGCACTCAGTATTTTGAGTAGAATTCTTGGTGTTCATGGACTCTCTGAAGCCTATCCATGTGCTGGAATTAAGGACTCCAAGCAAAAAATACAGTAAATTGACAGAAGAGCCAGGACTACAGAGACCAGATATCCTGGACTCCAGTCCCATGAACTTATATTAATACTATAGCTCCTGTGGATGCATCCACAGATTCAGAGCTGAGATTCAAACTAATAAGCAACATGATGAGTGTAGCAGTTAAAATATTACAGTATTTTCATTCTGGTTAGTAAATAATGTAATTACACTTCAAAGCAGTAAAATTAATTTATAATATAAATTCTAGCACTATGATTCCAAGTCCTGTCTGGCTTGACATTGGAACACAGAGCTAGAGAGCCTACTGCAGACATCATGGTGTGTATATATATAAATCTATCAATTTCTGAGAAAATAAAAGCACACAACTGAGATGAGGAAGTCCTATTCTGGAAACCTGCAAAACAATGACTAACTGAAAAATGACTAATTGTACCCAAGAGAAAGCAAAGTCTGGGTTCAAGTAGTAGATGGGAAGGTTAATAGGGGCCATGGGCCTGAAGAGATGATGGTACAGGACATGTCCCTCCTGGTGAGGAAACAGTTCCTCATGTGGGACTGGAGACTTTGCTTTATTTGGCTACTTATATATGTATTTGGTTCAGGAGGCCATTCTGTACAATCGTGAAGAAATCTGTGACAGGCGATCTACCTGGGACTCCATTTAATAGTGAGAAGAGCACACCCCTGAGCAAGTGGCAGTGTGGGCCTCCTCTGTGCTTTCTACCCTTCTCTCTTTCTACCCTCCACGGCCAGTATCCAGGCAGAGGAGACTTGTGCAAGCCCATCCTACTCCCCTCCGCACACTCATCATCTACTCCTTCACAAGTGTTAGCAAAAGAAGCCTCAGGAAGAAAAAACTCTCTCTCCCAACCACTACCCCCAGCGCTCCATTTTCTTTTCTTCTCGCTTTTGTCTACTTGTGACTAGACTTCAACCAATTGCTGCCTCACTGGCTGGCACCAGGTGTGTCCTGAGGGGCCTGGTTGGGGTTCCCGGTTCTTCATACACCCTTGGCGGAGTAAGGCACATAAAGACACAGGCTTCGGGCTATGGCAACTAGAATCAGTGAATTCCTAGCTATGTCTGACTACCATCTTGACTGACAGTTGCAGGGAGAGAGGATGATAAAGAAAAAGTGAAGACTAAGAATGGGAGGAAAAATGAAAAGCTCACACTAGCTAGAGAATTACTAGGGGTAGCCGCAGTCTTCAGTCTTAGGGGTAGGAGAAGGTGAAGGAAGAAGAAAAAGAGATATTCACCTAAGATTAGAGAGAGCTGTAGATTATACACGATCTACACTTCACAGTTCAGTGTATATGTAATTGGTAAACTACTGTATTGTGTATATTAATACTAGTAACATTTACAAATTAAGGAAAACAAATATCTGACCATAATACATAGAAAAGAACTCAGTTTATCTTTAAATAGCAAAGTAAAAAAAAAAAATAGCACTTAATGAAGTGTTAAATATTTACTAAACAGATATATTAATGCAAATTCTGGCTCTATCACACACTTATGATAGACAATATTTTGTATATTTTTCCCATATTTTGTATATATTTTTCATATTTGTAAAAACTAGTTTCTAAACAAAGAATAGCTTTCAGAGGTCATGGGTATCCATTTACTCCATCACTTTTTCAAGGTACTAAATTATTGTTTTGGTGTTTCTGAAAACAAAGGGTAGACTCACAGTACTAAAATTTACAACAATCTTATAGATAACACTCAAAATTTGTACACCCAAGATCTGTAAACAAATACGTGTACCACTTACCTGCTTTAAAGCCAGGTTGCCAATTATTAGGTTCCACTTTTCAATGGGCGAATCCATCTTCCCAATATTTACCTGTTAAAATGGATATTTTCATGTATCACTGAAGAAAATCTAAATGCTCTCTGCTGTGTTCAAACAGCACATAAAATCTTAAAGCCCCAAATAATTATTCAGTAAATCCAATGAGCTCACATTGTACTTTGAAATTAATTCTGAATTTACTACCAGCCTTTCAGCTAACGCTAGGTTTGCCTAACATGTTTAGAGAAAAAAATTTTTTTTTACTTACCTGTCTTACAAGAACTAGTGGACCCGTTAGTATTACCCACTCACTGATGTTAACTTACAACTAGCATCATCATGTATCATCTTAGTATGCCAAATTTTGTGTATTGAGGTCCATTGTAAATAATTACATAATTTTGATCTACTAGCAGTTAATTCCAAATTATAAAACTAATGTAACTTGAAGAATTATTGACCCAAAAATCAAGATATAAACAAATCATTCACATGTATACAATTTATATTTGACTCATGACTAAAACTGTTAGCAATAAAATTCATTCAGTTTACAAATAAATTTTGATCATGTACTTCAACTATTAAATTTTACACATCTTTCTGCTAAATGGAAGAACACTCTCCAAAATAATATTATCACTTACATACTCAATTGCTCTGTGAGCTAATTCATATTTCTCAACCACTTAGGATTCAAAAAGTGTATTTCCAAATCTGCCAAGTTTTTCTAATGTAGTTGTTTGGAAAGCAATGAACAATCATTTAGTAAAAACACTACACGGAGTTGCATTTCAATTACTCATGATGTGCTTGGTCATGAAAGACTTTCAAATGATCTACAGATAAATGGATAAAGAGGAAAGTAAGTAAGGGTTGTATTCATGGGTAGTTTTAACCAGGTACAGACTACAGTTTAGGTCACTGGCTTTAGACAAGCAGGTTAAGAGTTATATAAACATTTCCTCTATCAATCTGGAAAACAGATTCTATTCTGTAATCTCACTGTGGACTTTAGTCTCAAAGCATCCAGCAAATGCAAATATTGAGATTTCTCAGTATTTCAGAATAATTATTAATGCAGCCTTTATTTACATATTTCTTTACTAAGACTGGGAATCTAAATCATTGGTGAAATTCATGTTTGTAGTTCTAACAACCTGGGGCTTTACTCAAGTGAGTAATAAGGTACAAGCAATGTTTACAGAGTGAACCTACCTCAGGTTTAGAGTTCAAGAAATAGGAATGAGTGAAATTAGTCTTATTTTTAAATAACTCTTATCTATATAATAACTCTCATCTATAGGAAGCAATCTAAAATGATTCCATGAAAAAGTATAAGACATCAAGACTCCAGGGTTGCTTAATAATCAATGGAGACATACACATATTCAGGTCTAGGAGAAGATCAAGAAAGATAGGAGTTACAGAATGAATGAGTGCTATGAATTGGGTTTGCAACTGTGCCACATTAATTTGGCACTATCACCACCAGTCCCTTCTAAGGCTTGTAACTACATTCCCCAAAATCCCCTCCCCTATAGCTTCAGGTAACAGTCTGCCAGTGAGAAGAACTTGCCTACGATTTGGAAGTCACCAGTGAAGCAGAGGCTATTATTTTTGGAAGGTGATCAGACACGCAGGTGTCCAGACTTCCTTGCTGTAATGTATGTATGGCTTTCTTTCCTGCTCCAGGGCTTCAGGCAGTTTCTCTGAGCTTCCTACCACAGATCTTCATTTCTCCAACTTCTACAATCATGTAACCCCAAATTTCTCTATTAAATTCCCTATTGATTCAATACATACCATGGCTCTGTCTTCCTCACCAAACCCAAAGTGACACTTTTCTTTTCTTTTTCTTTTTTTTTTTTATTTTATTTTTTGAGACAGAGTCTTACCCTGTCACCCAGGCTGGAATGTAGTGGCATGATCTCAGCTCACTGCAACCTCCATTTCCCAGGTTCAAGCGATTCTCCTGCCTCAGACTCCCAAGTAGCTGTGACTACAGGTGCCCACCACCATGCCCAGCTAATTTGTGTATTTTAGTAGAGACAGGGTTTCACCACATTGGTCAGACTGGTCTTGAAATCCTGGCCTCAAGTGATTTGCCTATCTTGGCCTCCCAAAGTGCTGGGATTACAGGAGTGAGCCACCACACCCAGCATCATTTTTTCAATTAATCAGTTTGCTTTTTTTCATGATCTCTAGGGTGGCATTAATCAATTAATTTGTTTTATAAATGAAGATCACACTCTCTGAGTCCCTTACTAATCTAGAAGTCTCTGAATCTTTACTCTTCTTAGTCTAAGATAAAACAATAAATAACAAATTAAAACAACATATGGCATAAAATAAAAAATAAAATGTAGAATATATTTATAAATAAGAACTTTTTTTATAAAGCAAAGATTTTCCAGAGTAAGATTTTTTTTTTAAAGTAAACTAAAGAGAAATGTTGCCCCAAATTTACCTTGTTAGGGAAAATATGTATAGTATAGGCTTGCATTGGCATGTGGATAGAGGTGTGGCAGGACACAGAAAATTGATTTTGTTGCCTCCATCTTGTAAAAACTACACCAACAGGTGCTGACCCATCCTACTGTCCAGTGGTTTAGTGTTAGTATAAGCCATCTAAGTTTTTTCTAAAGTGGAGAGGGAGAAGTATGAGTGTTCTGTGTAAAGGCCTTTGCTAGACCTACTTTTTTAGATTAGCTGACCTGATGGTGCCCAGCTAGACAAACCAAGAGCTTAGATGGTGATAAAATATAATAGGGCATGATCTAGTGAAGACTTCTGTGTAACCCAGTTTTATTTAAATTATGTATATCTTAAAGTATTAGAAAAATAGACCAATATTTTTGCAGAGACATCAACTAATTTTTTAGGAAAGAGTAGAGCTGAGGTGGCCAGAGCCTGAAGATGTGTTATGTGTGGCCAGCACAGTGGTTTCAAAATTTTTGAATCTGAATGCCTTTAGGTAGAATCTGTCACCTCTAGTTTTTATAACCCCCAAATCCTTCTTCTGCATAAACAGACGTTACTTATCTGACACTGAGACATATTAGTTATGAGCAAGACTTAGGATTTATTGGAGCTACATACAAAAGGGGTCTTGGATGACCTTGAAATTATAGATTTATAAATATAGCCACTACAATTAATGCTAGAAAAAATATGTTTAATGAATAAATACTTGAAACAAAGGTACTGAAAATCTCCATTGATGTATTATCTTAAAAAACATGTATGAACTATATGTGCAAAAAAATAGATTTTTTTAAAAAAAACAGAAAGTTACCATTGTTACTTCCAAGTGTTCGGTGTATGGATAATTTCTATTTTTTACTTTGTCCTCCAGTGAATTTTTCAAATTTTTACCACTGAACATGTAGTACCAGTATAATCATTTTATTTAAAAACAGATATTTGCAAAAGAAATATCTAATAAAGGGCTGCTATCCAAATGACACAAAGAACTCTTAAAACTCAACAATAATAAACAATCCAGTTTAAAAAATGGGTCAAAGATGTTAACAGACACCTCACCAAAGAAGATATACAAATGGCAAATAAGCATTTGAAAAGATGCTCCATATCATATGTCATCAGAGAAATGCAAATTAAGACAACATAGCACTATACACCTATTAAAGTAGCCAAAAGCCAGAACACTGACAATACAAAATGCTGGTGATGATGTAGAGTAACAGGAACTCTCATTCATTGCTGGCGTAAAGGCCTTTGCTAGGTCTACTGATATTAGATTAGTTGACCTGATGGTGGGAATGCAAAATGGCACTCTTCCCTCCAGACCTTCCATTTAATTCTTTTTTTATAGTTACTAGTTCTCTTTTAAGGCTTCCTATCTGATCACTCATTGAAACATATTTGTCTATTATTTGAACATATTTTCCTTTAGTTTGAACATATTCATACTAGTGGCTTTAAAGGCTATTAAATCTAATATCTGGGCCCAATTGGAATCATTTTTCATTAACTGGATATTAATCATACTTTTCTTGAATATCAATCACACTTTTTGGTTTATTTCCACATCTAGTGATTTTGGGTTAAAAACCGGACAGTGTAGATAATATGTTGTAGTGACTCTGGATACTGTTATGATCTTGTGATGATAATTGAGCTTTCATTTTAATAGGCAGTGAACTTGCCCAGACTCACACTATAGGCTTTTGTCTCTCCCATAGAGTGAAGCAGCTCATCTCTCTGCTTGGTTCTTTCAGCTACCAACAAATGCCTTTTAGTATAGCCCTTTGAAAGTCTCTTCTGTACCTGTGCACTTTAAGCAAACTACACCACCAAAGATTTGGGCACAAATTATGCTCAGATTTCAGGGCTCACTCTCCATGCAATCCTCTTGCTTCTGAGATTCCTTTATAAGTTTCCATATGCTCTGTCAGCTCCCAACTCTGTCGTCTGATAATCCAAGCCACTAAAACTTCAACTTTCTGCCACTATAGCTATGCATAGATCACAGAAGACAATCAACAAACACAGAAATCTTAACCAGTGCATTTGTTTTTCAAGTGTAGGCTTGTCTCACATTTCTGCCTACTTTATTGTTGTTGTTGTTGTTGTTGTTGTTGTTGTTACCAGACTCATTTAGATTATTCCTATGCATACTCACTTTAGTACTTGGCCAAAGATTTCATCAGATCTTATACTCAGATTTTGGGTCTCCCCTTTCCTGCAATTCTAGAATTTCCTCCCTTAATTCCCAGCCACTCTGCCAGCTCTGAACTCTGCTTTGAGCTAAAAGGACTATCAGTTTTCTGCCATATGATATCCAAAGATAGGGGATTTCCCTCAGGCAAAAACATCAATAACTTTGCAATGCTTACTCATTGTAGTATGGTCTTTTAAAGGTAAATGCCACTTTCTACCTGCTTCTGATCACTTTCCATTGCCTTCAAACAGTTCCTGCTTCTGATCACTTTCCATTGCCTTCAAATAGTTTTCTAGATTTTATAATTGTTAATCTCTGGAGGCTTCACCCAACCATTTCATTCTGCCATTAATTAGAATTAGAAACACTGTTATATATTTTCATATGCTTGAAATATTTTATAATAAAACATTGTACACAAAAACACACACACAAATATCTGTCTGAATGTACAGAGATGATATATATGCTCCTTTTCTTGATTGATGGTAGTTTTTACAGGTATATATTATATATCTAAACTCAGCAAACTGTAGACTTTAAAATTGGAGTTTATTATATGTCAATAAAGCTGCAAAAAGAAAAAAAAAAGGTGGGGAGGAAACCCTAATTGATTAAAAACCTAGTGGACTATAACAGTTTTCAATTATACATAAGTAGTTCTACTCCACAAAGCTATGGCTAGGGATTGATATTTATAACTTAAGAAAGATACTTTAAAGTGAGGAACTAACAGGAATATGCAATTCCATTTGTATCTAGCAATCAGGTTGTACAAGAACATGCAGAATTATGCCAAATTTAGGAAATAATACTGAGATTATAACTATAACTAAATTGTTCCATAGTTATTAATATCATTATCTGGGTTTTAATTTGCCTTTTAGAACTTTTAGAATCTGAATTGCAAATCTAACTTAAAATTATTAGGGGAAGAGATTTTGCCAACTTCTTCATATCCCTCATATCCCTCCACTGGAATGTAAGCTCAACAAAGGCAGAAATATTTTCTGTTTTGTTTATTACTGATCTCCTGGCATACACAGCAGTGCTTGGCACATAGTAAGGGCTCAAAAAATGTTTTTGCAATTAATGAATGAGAAAGGTAGAGTGTTACTAAATAATTTAGATAATCAAGTGTTCTCTGAGAAGAGGTTTGAGGCAATAGAAATCAGTTTTGCCTAGAGTAGAAAAGTACTAATCAAATCATGCTAGGTGATTTACTCCTGGGAAATAGTTTCACAAACTTTTTTTAAAAAAAATACTGGGGCCAGGAGTGGTGGCTCACGCCTGTAATCCCAGCACTTTGGGAAGCCGAGGCGGGCGGATCACGAGGTCAGGAGTTCAAGACCACCCTGGCTAACATTGTGAAACCCCGTCTCTACTAAAAATACAAAAAATTAGCCAGGCGTGGTGGTGGTCGCCTTCAGTCCCAGCTACTCGGGAGGCTGAGGCAAGAGAATGGTATGAACCTGGGAAGCAGAGCTTGCAGTGAGCTGAGATCGTGCCACTGCACTCCAGCCTGGGTGACAGAGGGAGACTCCGTCTCAAAAAAAAAAAAAAAAAAAAAACAGTCTTTAGGGCAGTGAACACCATTTTTGACTTCTTTATACCTAACATTCAAAAGCTGAAAATTTTAGACCTCAAACAATAGAAAAACTCAACAATTTATAGAATCACTGTACTTGGTTCATTTTCTAATTATATACTACTATTATATATCTATAATGCCTACTATAATTTCATATATACTATTGAAAAGATTAAAATCCAGGAAAAAATTATTCAAGTTAATCATCATACCTTTAGAAACAAGTTTTGACTCAAGTAAGATGGCAAGATAAAGTTGATTTGGATACATCATTTTTTAATTCCCTTGTAAAAATAAGAAACCTATTTTATTTATTTATTTATTTATTTTAAGACCAGGGTCTCACTCTGTTGCCCAGGCTGGAGTGCAATGGCCCCATCTCAGTTCACTGCAACCTCCTCCTCCCGGGCTCAAGCAATTCTCCTGCCTCAGCCTCCTAAGTCGCTAAGACTGCAGGTATGTGTCACCAAGCCCAGCTAATTTTTTTATTTTTTGTAGAGATGAGATTTCACCATGTTGCCCAGGCTGGAAAACTATTTTATTGAAATATCTTTTTATCTGTGACTGTTTAGTCTTTAGATTTATAGAATAACAAGCTTTAAAAACAACTGACCTTCCACAGATTGAATGAGTAGACTGTATTTTATGATATCTTATGTTTCAAGTTCTTTATCTTTATACTTGCCAAAGGCCTTCCTTATAATCTTATAAGCTCATTTATCCTGATTCTCCTTCAGATAATCAAAAAAATGAGAAAGGACCCTTGAATGGAGCAAAAAGATTAAAGTAACCATCAATCGGCCTTCTATAGCTATAATTATTTTTCTCCTAATTTTACAAGTGAAAACAAATACTACATAAAAAATGTAAAATGTTTAAAAGCATTTTTTTTGCACATAAATGAAAAAAACAGCTTTCAAATAGTGACTGCTTTAAGTTAAAAAAAAAAACAAAAACAAACTATACTCATTCACCCTTCTCCCTGGAACCACTGAGTACAGTTAGAAACCTGCTTCGGTAGTCCCAATTATAGACAACAGGCAAATAAATTAAGGTGGTGACAGGTGGGGCATAAGGAAAAAGAAAGAGGAATTTCATAGGCAGAATTCACAGACTGGACAGTAACTGGACAGAGAGCGAAGAGGGACAAGATGATTGATAATGTTAATAAACTGATAAGAAATACAGAAAAAAGAGTATGAGTATAACTGGAAATAAGAGAAACTAATGAGTTTCGTTTAGAATGTATTGAGTGGTATCCAACAGGCAACTGAAAATTCAGCTCTCAAGGTCAGGAAAGAGTTTGGAGATATAGATCTGAGAACAGCAATGTGCAAGCAGTGCTGGATTCAACGAAATCACTGAGGAAGAACATGTAGAACAAGGTACTAAAATTTCAAGAAAACCTCAAATTTAGAGGATGAGCAAAGAAAAACAAACAAAAGACATAGACTGACAAGCAGTGGTGAAAGAGCTGGGAGAATGAGAACACAGTGAGGTCTCTCTCAAAGCCAAGGGCTATAAAGTTTTCAACTAGAGAATAATCGGTGAAGAGTTCAGAGAAGATGAGGCTTTGGGGATTTTGCCATCAAGAAGTCATTAACTTAGAGTTTCTTAACAGCGCATAGAGTATCAGAACTGAAATACACCCAACACTTCTCTAGCATTCTGTCAGAACTGTAGTTCTCTACCCAGCAAACTTGAGATCTAGTTCTCTAAGCAATTAAAACACCATAAACTAAAATAATATACCATGTTATCATAACTTGGCACCACAAGTTGCTACTTTCCCATCTACTAATTTGTTGGCTTTTACCCCTCTCAGATCCAGAAAGAATTTTTAGTGATGGCTCCTAGTGTTTAATTTCAGTTAATCCATCTATCAATTCTGTTGATTCTCTCTGAAAATTAATTCTGGACTCCAAGTACCTCTCACTACATTCACTGTTACCATCTTGAATATCATCTCTAACTTATTATTGCAACAGACTCCCAACCAGTCTCCCCGCTTCAGTCCTTGGCCCCCTAAATGCATATCTCAACGCAGTAGTCAATCTGTTAAAAAATATCTATCAGATCACATTAACTCCTCTGTTTAAAACCTTCCATTGGTTTCTTATCTCACAAAGTAGGCAAATCCATATATAATCTGGCCTCTGGCTCATCCCCTAAAATTGTGCCCCCTCGCTCACTTGGTCCCAGCCCTATTGGCCTCCATGCTCTTTATCTAACACAGTGGTTTTCAAACCTCAATGTGTATCAGAATCATCTGGAGAGTGTGTTAAAATTTAGATTTCTGAGCCACACCACTGGAGTTTCTGATTTAGTAGTTTTGGAGTGGGGCTGAGAATTTGTCTTTCTAACAAGTTGCAGATGCTGCTGACCAGAAGAGCACACTTTGAGAACTACTGATCTAACATACCAACAACAGTCCTGCCTCTGGCCCTTTGCATTGCCTGGGACATTCCTATCCCAAATGGCCTCAACGCTTCTTATTTACATTTTCTTACTTCCTTATAACATTTTCTTATTTCCTTATAACATTTTCTTATTTCCTTGACTGAACTATCTTCTAATCAGTAGCACAGCTCTCAATCTATGGAATCTGGCAGCTCTACCCCTGCCTCTCCAAAGAAAGGCTGTTAGATCACCCTGCAGCAGAGTAGAGACTACAGATGGCAAGCTTCTCCCCTGTGCTGAGCTTCTAATCAGCTCTATTGGAGACTCCTTCTCTTAAATATGGACAGATACATATAAGCAGACATTTGAGAACAATACCTAGTGTAAAATATAGACACCACAACAAATTAACTAAGGTTAAAAAAAGATTAAATTCACCTTCATTCAGGTTTAATGGTAGTATGTGATCACATTAAACAGCAAATATCATTTGCAGCATATTGTTTTTTAACCAGATTCCCTATAGCATGGCCTATTTCAGAACAGACTGGTGTTTAAAATGTATTATTTGGACTTAAACAAATTCTGGATAATGCTCAAGAACAATGCTTTCGAAATATTTTCTTTGAGGTAAGCTAGCCAAAACTTCACTTTTCCTGCCAAAGTTATCAAGTTGCTTAAATTCTTGTATGCTTAACTATATTTATCAGAGCAAAGTTCATTTTCCAACAAATGAAACTAAAGCCACCTTTTAACTCCCATTCAGATAACTTTCTTCTTCAAATTTTCCCGCTTTTGTTTCTCAAGGCCTCTTCATTCTCTATCTCCTGCCAAAAAGCCTCTTGGATTGAGTTCTAGCTACGCAGGGTAATCCACCAGTTCTTATAACATAACACAAGTAGGAAAAGATGAAACACATGCATATAATTTCACTAATTCTCAAAATCTCAGTAAGACTACAAAAAAGTTTTTTTGTTTTTTCTTCTTAAAGATAAAAGCTAGAGATATACTTGACACACATTGCAGCTGGATGCCAAATGGTCAAGTGTTGAAATCAACATTCAGCTGACACCAAATGTCACCATTATATAAGGAAATACTGGGATACAGGAACAAATATAAATTTTAGACCATATGCTCCAGATACCTGAGACCAAGGTATCCCAAGTTAGTGTTCCTGAAGGCAGACCATGCCACCACTAGGTGCCAACCAACCCCAGGAGCACTAAGGGATGGGTGTTTGTTGGAAGTGTAGATGGAGCTTAGACATGGGGCCTGGTGTATGTGTGAGGTCTTTCAAAGTGCAGCACATATTGCCAAGGGTGGGAAGGGAATTGGGGCAGGCCTCAGACCAGGGGGTGGCTCAGTGGCTCTCTCTACAACACGATGTTCCAAAACAGAACCCAACAAGTCCAAAAATTCTAACTCTGATCTTGGACTTCCAGGTCTTCCTAAGAATATATTTGTCAAGGTAGACAGAAAGAGAAAATGTTTAAGTATGTAAGTTTGTTGTATAATTTTAAGCTATGTAGACATATGTTACATAGGTCTCCATTTGTATTGCTACCCCAAGCCCATCTGTTAAATGCTTAAAAAACATTTAACATGCTTTTAACAAAGCATGTTAAAAGCCCAACGGTCTAGAATGCTTATAAATATTTGACATTGTTACAATTATTAAATACAATAGTAACCTGGATTGATTTTTTATCAGATTCTGATATGGCTGACTCACTTTTACTATTCAGGTTCCAGCTTACATATACCTCCTCAGAGAAGTCTTTCCTGACCACATTGTATAAAATAGCCTTCAGGAATCATCCGTCATCACATTATCCTGTTTGATTTTCTTCACTTCCCTTACTGATATCCAAATTTATGCAAATTCCATCACAGCAGAGACCTTGCCTGCCTTGTTATTCATGTATAGACTAATGGATTCTTATTTTATTCCATGGGTTATATATAATCTGTAACTGTGATTATCCATTGTATGGCTCCAATTTTCCAAGATTTGGCCTGGCCAGTATGTCACTCGTTATCCTTTTGTCATGTCCCCATTTTTTTTTTTTTCATTTTTAGCACTTCTTTACTTTCCGGCACCACAAGATATTCGAGGTTCATTGTATACTTTTCTTCTCCAGCCCAAGGAGCTCCTATTATTTTTCAGTCCTTTTAATATTCAATAATTACAATGACTACATAATATAGACTAAAGTGAATTTACCAAAGTAATTCTACTCTATGAGTTTGGCTCTACCTAAGTGTCTGACTGATACTCCCAGACATCATCTATAGTTTACCAACTAACTACATAGAAAAGTATTATATCTGTAAATAACAATGTTTGGAACAACATTTAAACATTTTAAATATTAAGTACCAAAAATATTATGCATTGGTGCTAAGACCAAGACCTTAGCAGATCATTCTTACAAGGCACATGGGGAAGTTATTAGGTTTTTGTTACTGCTGTTATTTATTGATTTTATAAACTCTGACAGAGTTACTCTGTGCAGGTAAAAGGAATGGAATGTGACTTACTCCACTATATGTAGAGCTGTGTCCTCAGGAAAGTTACTCAACTGTTCTAAGCCTCAATTCCTCCTCTCTAAAGCAGGATAATAGTGCTTATTCCATAGGGTTGGTATAAGATATCCCTGAAAAGCAGTTAGCAAAGGATCTGGCGTATAATAAGAGCTCACTAATACCAGATATTTCATTATTGTCCTCTGCAGATATAGCTATATGACCTTTTATATACTATATAAGGAAGGAACTTACAAAGTTCCATAGGGTACATGAGCCATTTTCCCTTAATTAAGCAAACCAGGCCAGGCACAGTGGCTCACGCCTGTAATCCCAGTACTTTGAGAGGCCAAGGCAGGCGGATCACCTGAGGTCAGGAGTTTGAGACCAGCCCGGCCAACATGGTGAAACCCCATCTCTACTAAAAATACAAAAATTAACTGGGCATGGTGGTGCATGCCTGTAATTCCAGCTACTTGGAAGGCTGAGGCAGGAGAACTGCTTGAACCCAGGAGGCAGAGGCTGCAGTGAACTGAGATCACGCCACTGTACTCCAGCCTAGGCAACAACAAGACGGTCTCCAAAAAAAAGAAACAATGAAGCAAACTAGTAACATTAATAAAACATTATTTTATGCATTTCTTTCCAAGCATCTGCTTTACTCAAGAAACTTTAGGAAACTGACAGTTGCCTGGGTGGAAAAAGGGGGAGAGGGGAAGTGGGACAGAGGGTGGAGAGTCCTCCCATCAACAGCACGGTTTTCAGCTCCCACTTCTTGCCTTTAGATACATAAATTTTTTCCTAATTGGTAGATGGATCAACTCTATCTTGCTCTATCCTCTTAAAGGAAAAAAACTTTATATACTAAAGGAATTTCAATTAGTAATATTAGCTGGTGACTTAGTTAAGTTTTGGCTAGCATTTCATAGGCAGATAGCTCTTTGAAGTGAACCTTACTGGCTATGTGGTTTTTTTTTTTGTTTGTTTGTTTGTTTTTTTGTTTTTTTTTGAGACGGAGTCTCGCTCTGTCGCCCAGGCTGGAGTGCAGTGGCCGGATCTCAGCTCACTGCAAGCTCCGCCTCCCGGGTTCACGCCATTCTCCTGCCTCAGCCTCCCGAGTAGCTGGGACTACAGGCGCCCGCCACATCGCCCGGCTAGTTTTTTGACTGGCTACGTGGTTTTAACCATAACTTGGTTCCATGACGGCAAACCCCAAAATAACGTTATAATAAGATAATAACGTCCTTTTGAGCTTCTAAAAATAACTCAGAACTCTGCTACTGGCAGTTTTTAATTGTTTATGCTTTTTGAATGACAATTTTGCAATATGTAGCTGAAGACTTAAAATTACAGATTTCTTTTTTCTGAATAGCAATTACAATCCTAGAATTGGCCCTAAAAAAATAAGAATGGAAAAATATTTGTACAAGAATGAATATTCATCACAACTTTGTTTATAACAGAAGACTGTCAAAAGGAGCTTAAACATCCAGTAACGGATGATGAAGTAAACTGTAATAGAGATATACAACAGAAAAGTACATAGTCAATAATGACACGGATCTACATTTACTGATATGGAAAGATGATCATGATGTATTTTTGAATGGAGATCACATTATAAAAGAGAATATATAGAATTCTAGTTCTGTTTTAGAATACACAGTATGTATTTGCATTATGATATACCTAACTATATATAAGTATAGATATGTAGGTATAGAAGAATCTGTATCAAAATATTAGTAGAGGTTACATCTAAGTGGATAATTAGATTTTCTTTTTTATATTTTTCACTTTTCTTTAGTTTTTATAATAAGCATGTATTACTTCTACAATTACAGAAAGTTTAAATACCAATCAATCAACCATCGAACCATGAAGAATCTCAATATCTGATTTACCCCATGCCTTAAACATTGATGATAAATACCAGAATGTCCTGGCATCAAAGGAAGTAAGTAACTACTTCCTGGGATAAAAGAGGGCCTATAATTATCAGATGAGACAATCTTTCAGAATATGGTATCAGGCATAATTACTTAGCACAGCCCTGAAGTGCAGAAGCATATCAGAGAAAGAAATATTTTCCTGATACAAGTTTCCCTTAACAGAGAGAAACAGTATAGGTAACACACATAATTTGAGGTAGGAAAAAACTTACTGCAGTGGATAATCTGGATGCCAATGTCATTTCCAAGTTCCCTTTGAGACCAAGAAGTGCCGGGACTAAAATGAAAACTTCTGTAACTTTTCTGAACACCTCCCAGTGCTGTAAGAAAAATAAAATAAAATTTCTGGCACTCCTTAAAAAATACTTTAGAACAAAGACATTTCTAAAAATCTCAGTCTTTTTCCCAGCTTGGCATCTACATTTTGAATAACTACACAGTTCATGTAATCAGCGAGCACCTAGCTTAACCCCATTCTCCTGAGCTCTGAAGCTCCAAGTCCCTTTAGAAGATACAGTTAGAGCTGGGAGTCAGCTGACATGCTGCTACAACCCATTCTACATCTACTTGTTACATAAGCCTTATATTCCTAAAGGTTTTACTTTATCCCTTTATGATGACAATCGTTAGACTGGAACCAGACAATTGATTTGAATCTTGCTTCCAATACTAATCAGAACAAACCCACTGGAAAACTATAGTGCTATTACTATCTAATTTCACAAATGAAGGAATAAAGACTCAGAGAGATTAAATTATTTCCCCAAGATCAAAAGATGGGACCTAGAGTTGACCCCAAGAGTTCTAAGTAATTCCATGTTTTGATCCCCATTTTAAGGTGTGAGGCAGAGAGGTTCATAAAAACAGCTCTAAACTGGAAATAAGGTTTGTGCTTCTAGCCATGGATCTGTCATAACTTGGCTTCATGATCCTGGATGAGTCATGTATCTTTCTGATCTCAATTTCTTCATCCATTAAATGAAAATAATATCCGTCCTGTCTAGCCTTTGGAGAAATACCATGTATAAATGAAAAATAAACTTCTAATCTCCCCAACCAAACGAATAGACCCCCTTCTCAGCCAAGGGCATTCCAAAGCAAACCTGAAAAACTAGCTTAGCCATGATGGGAAGGGGGCGGGTCAGACATGCCTCATTATACCCTCCTCCCTTTAAAACTCAGGCACAACTGACCAACATTAACATTAAAACAGAGATCTTAAGACTGACAAAATAGACTCTTTGTAGCAATGAGATACCAAATTCCAAACTGTCTCTAGTATACATGACAGCAGACCCTGAATGAAACCAAAGTATTTCACCCCAAAATGTATTTCTTTGACATATTTTTTAATGGCCCTGCAAAGCTGTCTCTTGTGGGGAAAATCTACACTCTGTAGCAAAACCTTTTCCCTTTTCAGGTCTTTTCCTAATCCAGGAGAGATTAAGAATCTGGCAACTTTTTAAGTCTGGTAAGAAACATTTACCATCTATTCTCTCTGAAGCCTGCTACCTGGAGGCTTCATCTGCATAGTAAGAACCTTGGTCTCCGCGACCCCTTATCTTAACCCACATATTCCTTTCTATTGATTCTAAGTCTTCAAATAATTTAGTTCTTTAAACCAATTGCCAATCAGAAAATCTGTGAATACACCTATGACCTGGAAGCCCCCACTACATTTTGAATAATTACACAGTTCACGTAATCAGCGAGCACCTAGCTTAACCCCATTCTCCTGAGCTCTGAAACTCTGAATCACTTTAAAAGATGCAGTTAGAGTTGGGAGTCAGCTGATACGTTGCTACCACCCACTCTACATCTACTTGTTACACAACCCTCATATTCCCTTATATTGATTGCAGGTCCCACATTCCTGAACCAAACCAATGTATAACTTACATGTATTGATTGATGTCTACCTGTAACTTCTGTCCCCCTTAAAATGCATAAAATCAAGATACAACCCGACCATATTGGGCACATGTTCTCCATATCTCCTGAGGCTATATCACAGGTCATGATCTGTAACCCTGGCACAATAAACTTCTAAATTGAGACCTGTCTTGGATGCTTTTTGGTTTACATATGATAATAAAAATAACAGATATTAAACTAACAGATATTAAAGAGACATATAAAGATATTAAAGATACAAGTATCTTAATAACACAAAGTGACATTTTACAGGTGCTATTAAAAGGTGATTGTCCCAGTAAGAGATTTTATGAGCTAGGCATATTAACTTTATGTCAAAAAGTATCAAAAATACACATGTTATGAATACCAGGACAGATGAGAAAAGTAAAACTTATTATCTATCAGATAAATGAAGGAAAATTTCAATTTGTTTCCAAACTTTCCCTAGGCTGTTCCAAATAGATGTAGAACTGGGGGGCCTAAAGAGACCTCAGAAAATATTTATCAGATCAGTCTTCTGTAAAATCCTGGTTCAAAGAGTTCACAAGAGAAATCCCTCTAATTGGGTTCAAGCCAATTAAGGATGGGCCTAAAAAAGCACTGGGAGGGGGGTTCAATGGCACCCCAGATTATTAGTCTTAAAAACTAACCATCAAACAATTTTGTCCATGTTTACAATGGGCTAATGATTCTGATGTGCTAGTGAAATATGTATCTTTCAAAGACATTGGTAGCAATGATGATAATGATGACTAACAGATAATAATAATAAATATGAATAATATCTGACATTCACTGATTGTTATGTTCCAGGCACTTTTCTTTAGACTCACTCACTTAATCTTCACAACACACCTGAGAGATAGGTATGATTTTTATCAGATCCCAGATATAATTCAGAATACCTTTTACCTAGGTCATCATTTTATGGCACCTGCTATGATACCGTGAAGCACATATTTGGTCTTCAACCCTGTTTCCTGGCATATATCTAAAATCGTTAGAATCTCCAAAGTGATGTCTTTGTGTATGCTGATTGACGACAGCTGGCAGCCCCAGGTAGCTTCAGGATGGGGGCTGGTCACCAGAAAGACCAAGGCATGATTAGAGGACTGGGACTTTCAAACTAACCACACCCACACAAACACCTTTGGGGAGGATGGAGGGACTGAAGGTTAAGTTGACCACTGATGACCAGTGGTTTAATCAGTCATGCCTACATCATGAAGCTTCATAAAAGTCCAAAAGGACTTGGTTTGGAGAGCTTCCACACAGCTGAACATTTGGAAGTTCCTAGATGATGGAGCACACAGGGAGGGCATGAAAGCTCCGTGCCTCTGCCCCCATACCTTGCCCTACATATTTCTTCATCTGTATTCTTTGTAATATCCTTAATGATAAACAGGTAAACATAAGTGTTTGCCTGAGTTCTGTGAGCTGCTTCAGCAGACCAATCAAACCCAAAGAGGAGATCATGGGAACCCCAGCTTGAAGCCAGTTGGTCAGAAATTCTGGAGGCCAGGACTTGCATCTGGTATCTCAAGAGGTAGACAGTCTTTTGGACTGAGCCCTCAACCTGAGGGATCTGATGCTACCTCTGGATAGATAATGTCAGAATTGAATTGGAGAACACTAATTCTGCATCAGCCAGTGTCTGCTGCATAACTGACTGCTTGCTAGTGTGTGGGGTAAAACCCCCATACATTTGGTCACAGAAGTCTTCTGTGTTGGTTGTTGCACCATGAAAGCATCACATGCCATCACGATTTAGACCTGCTAGAATGCATGCCTATAGGTTACTCCCTTTGGTTATTCTTTCCACATTCAATTCAACTGAAATACTTATGTGAGAATTACTACGAAATACTTAACACCTTAGCATTGGTGTGACAACAGTAAGAGTTATGAATTATTGATTTCCCATATTGTGCTAAAAAATTCTCCATTATTTTCTCCATACTAGTGAGAAATAAAAATCCAAATCCCCCCAAAGCAACTGAAAGAACCCCCTCACAGCCAAGAGGGGCCCCAGAATAATCTTGAAAACTGAGTTATCGGCCAGGACAGCATGGGAGATCAACAACCACATCCCATTATACCCCTTCCCTTGTTAACTGCCATAACGCTTTCTTCCCTAAGGGCTAAACAAAAATCAACCTTTTCAAAAGACTCCACTGCTGATCTTGACTGCTTCCACCCTCTTTTGTAGTTTCAACAAAACAACTGACCAGCACTCCTTCCTGATAAGAGACCACCGATCACAGAGTGGTTCTGGCCAGTCTACATGCAACTCTTGAAGAGGTATGAAGTTCCACTGCACATGCACACATTTCTCCTTTTACAAATATTCATGACTCCTCTTACAGAATATTAAATATGTACATTTGGCCACCCCACTCAGCATAAATTCCTATTTCCTTTTTCCCCTCCTTTGAAGTGTCTGTTTCTGGCTTCTGACTAGAGGCTATGCTTCCCAGCCTGTCAGAATGGCCACCTTGCAGGCTGCAACCCTGTATGAGATATAAAGCTCTCCTTTCCAAATTTATGTACCTCATCATTCAAAAGTTAACACCAGGTCAGGCAGTGGCTCACGCCTGTAATCCCGACACTCTGGAAGGCCGAGGCAGATGGATCACTTGAGGTCAGGAACTCAAAGACCAGCCTGGCCAATGTGGTGAAACCTCATCTGTGCAAAAATCAGCTGGCATGGTGGCGTGTGCCTGTAATCCCAGCTCCTCAGGAGGCTGAGGCAGGAGGATCACCTGAACCCAGGAGGCAGAAGTTGCAGTGAGCTGAGATTGCGCCATTGCACTCCAGTCTGGGTGACAGGGTGAGACTCTGTCTCTCTCACACACACACACACACACACAAAAAGTTGCCACCACCTGATGTGCTTGCAGAAGTTCCCAAACTTTCTCAGTTCATGGCATGCTTAGTATCTGAGAAATATTTTCATAGCATCCTTAGGACAAAAAGAATACCTAACAATCCTATGTATTAAGCAGTTAGGTCCGAACAACTTAATAAATATTTATTTCCTAACATTTTAGTAACCATTTGAGGAACTTATACAGGTAAACTGAAAGAAAAAAATAGTATTTTATGTCATTTTTTACAACCACAATTGTTTACTAATGGGATATACGTACGTGTTGGGCACTGCACAACTTCTAAATGTTGGAATTGGAAACTGTCACCCTCATTTCCTGTCTTATATTGATTTTTGTGTGACTCCTGCTTTTTATCACAGTGCTACTGAAAACACAGTTTTGCAAAGACATATCATCCAAAGAAATGGCATGTGATCTAATGTTGAAATGTTAAGCCACTTTGAGCTAGTAGTCTGCAGTGCATCCAGGAGACATTGCGTTTCCGTCGAAAACTTAAAATACCCCACAGTAACCCTGGGGTGTCTTGACACACAACTGGGAACTACGAGAAGAGCGAGAAGTAGTATGCACAGGGGTCAACAGCAAGGGCTCTAGAGTCAGATCACCTTCACTGAAATTCTGACTGAACAACGTACTGTGTGATTTGCGCAAAATTCTGCTTTACTTTCTGCATCTAAAATATGGACATACTTGTACCACCTCAGAAGATTCTGCTCATGACTGTGCCTGCACATATTAATAATTGAGTGTTTATTAGCTGTAAGACCAGGATGCATTGTCAGTTAATTTTCCTGTCAAGAGGACATAATGCAGAAAATGTTCAAAGAGGGAATGCTGAGGCAGCTAGTTTAAAAAATAATGTTCACTTACTTACAAATTTCACCATGATCCAGCATGTGCTCTGGGGCTATGAACCTGCCCAAAAGTATGACTTCTTGTCATACCTAACTTTGCACGTGCATCAATGCAGAAACTGAGGTATACATCTACAAGTCAAACATAATGTCAGATTACTTACATAAATACTAGACTTAACACCTAAAAATCTGTTTAAATCCACAAGAATAAACAAAAATGAAAATTAAAAATAGTAAGTTGAAGAACACTTCTGGCTGGGCGCGGTGGCTCAAGCCTGTAATCCCAGCACTTTGGGAGGCCGAGACGGGCGGATCACGAGGTCAGGAGATCGAGACCATCCTGGCTAACCCGGTGAAACTCCGTCTCTACTAAAAAGTACAAAAAACCAGCCAGGCAAGGTGGCGGGCGCCTGTAGTCCCAGCTACTCGGGAGGCTGAGGCAGGAGAATGGCGTGAACCCGGGAGGCGGAGCTTGTAGTGAGCTGAGATCTGGCCACTGCACTCCAGCCTGGGCGACAGAGCAAGACTCCGTCTCAAAAAAAAAAAAAAAGAACACTTCTATAGACTCCTAACTTTAAAATGACAGAGAACATTTTTTAATTGGTAAAAGAAGGTTATGCAGTTAAAAAAAATACATACCCCAAATCCTTATATATGGAAAAAATTTTATTGTCATTTAAACTTAGTTTGAAAATAAACCTATTCACTTTTAAACATACGACAAAATTACCTTCAATCATAATTATAGAAATACAAATGAAAAGGTGAAAAATTTTCATTGATGAGTTGGTAAAGATCAAAATGTTGGAAAATATACTTTTGCTAAGAGTATAAGGAAATAGGCACTCTTTTGCACTGCTTGTGAAAACGTAAAGGTTTAACTTCTTTGGTGGAATCTGATAATACTGATCAAACGTAAAATAACCATAATTGTGACTCAGAATTCTACTTCTAGGAATTTGACCTAAAAACAAACTTGCATATGAGTTCAAAAACACACCCATATAATAATTCTTCTTCATCACTGTTCATAGCAGTCAAAGATTTGAGGGAATTAAAATCCCCTTCATAAGGTAACTTGGCAGATTGATTATGATACATCCTTATATAAGTGCATTATCTGTCTGAGAAGAATTTGGTAAATCTGTGTGTACCTACATTGAAAGAGCTCTAAGACAAATTAAGAAGATCAAAGTGAAGAGCTACATTATAGAGTATTATTTGGTTTTTGTTTTTTAGAAAATACACATATTAATGCAAATGCATGCATTGCATATCTGCTGAAGGAGATACAAAAAAATAAAATAAAAACTGTCATTTCTATGGAAGGGCCCAGGGTAAGGGTGCATACCGCAGAGCAGAGACTTTTTTCTCCATCACTTATGCTTTCATACTGCTTAAATATGCTTAACCAGGTACACACATTACTTTTTTTTAATTAAACTTTTTATTTTGAAGTAATTGTAGACTCACGTGCAATTATAAAAAACTAATACAGAGAGATCCCATGTAACCCTTACCCCATTTTTCCCCAATGGTATCTTGCAAAACTACAGTACAATATCATAACCAAGATATTGGCCATCCTGGCTAACACAGTGAAACCCCGTCTCTACTAAAAAAAAAAAAAATTAGCCGGGCATGGTGGCGGGCACCTGTAGTTCCAGCTACTAGGGAGGCTGAGGCAGGAGAATGGAGTGAACCCAGGAGGCAGAGCTTGCAGTGAGCCAAGATTGTACCACTGCACTCCAGCCTGGGCAACAGAGCAAGACTCCATCTCAAAAAAAAAAAAAAAAATTAGTTGGGTATGGTGTCACATGCCTGTGGTCACAACTACTCAGGAATTGAGGTGGGAGGATCACTTGAGCCCAGGAATTTGAAGCTGGGCTCCAGCCTGGGAGAAAGAAACCCTGTATCTTAAAAAAATAAGAAGGAAGAAAAGAAACGAAGATTGTCTACAACCTATAAAAAACTACCTTGAGAGACCAAATATAATAATTATTCGTATTCAAGAGGGAGTTGAGCAAGAGCAAGAGATAGAAAGCTTATTAAAGGAAATAAAAACTGAAAACTTTCCAAAACTTGAGAAAGCTATAAATATCCAGATACAGTAAGGTCAGAGAACACCAGATTTGACCCAAATAAGACTACCCCAAGGCATATAATAATAAAATCTCAAAAGTCAGAGAGAGAATTCTAAAAGCAGGAAGAGAAAAAGAAGAAATAACATATAAAGGAGCTCCAGGTCATCTGGCAACAGACTTTTCAGCAGAAACCATACAGGCCAGAAGGAGGTGAAATAACATTTTCAAAATGCTGAAAGGAAAAAAAAAAAGCTACCATCCAAGAATACTATATCCAGCAAAGCTATCCTTCAAATATGAAGGAGAGAAAGTTTTTCCCAGACAAACAAAAGCTGGGAGCATTCAGCACCACTAGATTTGTCTTATAAGAAATACTAAAGGAAGTTCTTTGACCTGAAAGAAAAAAACACCGATGTGCAAAAAGAAAACATTTGAAGATATAAAATCCACCGGTAAAATTAAGTGCACTGCAAAACCAAGAATATTCTAATACTGTAATTAGGGTGTGCAATCTGCTCATAACTCTAGTATGAAGCCTAAATCACAAATCTATCAAAGACAATAATAGCTACAGCAACCTGTTAAGAAACAGGCAATATAAAAATGTGAAAGTTGGAATAACGAAAGGTCAAAATGGAGGGAGCAGAGTTAAAGTGTAGTTTCTTAGTTTTTTTCTTTGTTTCTACTATTTTCTTTGTGATCTAAGATAAGTTGTCATCTCCTTAAAATAACATTATAAGATTTTTTGTTAAGCCTTATGGTAACCACAGTGTAAAAATCTATAACTTATTCACTAAAAATAAAAAGCAGCAAATTAAAATATGCAACTAGAGAAAAAACACAAAGGAATCACAGAGGAAGACAGTAAGAAAGGAAGAGTTACAAAACAGATAGAAAATAAGCAACAAAATGTCAATTGTAAGTCCTTACTTATCAATAATAATACTGAATGTAAATTACTCGGTTCTCCAATGAAAAGGCATAGAGTGGCTAAATGGGTAAAGAAATAAGACCCAGGTTTCCGCCTACAAGAAACCCACTTCATCTATAAAGATACACCTAGACTGGAGGTGAAGCAGTAGAAAAATATATTCCATGCAACTAGAAACCAAGAAAAGAGCAAGGAGTAGCTATATTTATACTAGATAGAATAGACTACAAATCAAAGACAGTAAAAGAGAGAGACCACTGTATAATGAATGATAAAGGGGTCAATTCAGCAAGAAGACATAACAATTACATATATAATACATATATTATATATATATCCACCCAACACCAGAGCTTCTAAGTATATAAAGCAAACATTTATAAATCTAAAGAGAGAGAGACAGACTACAATACAATAATAGTAGGGGACTTCAACACTCAGCTCTCAATAATGAACAGATCAGTCAGACAATCAACAAAGAAACACTGGAGTTAAACCACACATTAGACCAAACAGGCCTAACTGACATTTAGAGAACATTTCACTCAACAGCTACAGAAGATACATTCTTTTCATCAGCACGCAGAGCATTCTACCAGAATAGATTATATCTTAAGCCACAAAATATTCTCCACAAATTCAATAGACTAGAATCAATAAGATGAACCTCAGAAACTACACAAACACATAGAAATTAAACCACATGCTTCTGAGTGACCAATGAGTCAATTAAGACATTCAGAAAGAAATTTAAGATTTAAAATTTTCTTGAAACAAATGAAAATGAAAATACAACATGCCAAAATCTATGGAATACAGCAATAGCAGTATTAAGAGGAAAGTTTATAACAATAAATACTATGTGAAAAAATTTTGAGGCCAGGCGTGGTGGCTCACACCTGTAATCCCAGCACTTTGGTAGGCCGAGGCAGGTGGATCACGATGTCAGGAGATTGAGACCATCCTGGCTAACACGGTGAAATCCCCTATCCACTAAAAATACAAAAAATTAGCAGGGTGTGGTAGCGAGTGCCTGTAGTCCCAGCTACTTGGGAGGCCGAGGCAGGAGAAAGGCGTGAACCTGGGAGGCGGAGCTTGCAGGGAGCCGAGATCACACCCCTGCACACCAGCCTGGGCAACAGAGCAAGACTCCGTCTCAAAAAAAAAAAAACAGACTTCAAATAAACAACTTAACAATGCACCCCAAGGACTAGAAAAGCAAGAACAATCCAAACCCCAAATTAGTAGAAGAAAAGAAATAATAAAGATCAGAGCAGAAATAATGAAATTCAGACTAAAAAATACAGATGGGTTAAACGAAAAGTTATTTTTTGAAAAGATAAAAAAAATCAACAAACTTTCAGCTAGACTATGAAAAAAAGAGAGAAGTCCCAAATAAGTAAAATCAGAAATGAAAAAAGATTCATAACTGAGACCACAAAAATACAAAGAATCATCAAAGATTATTATGAACACCTATACGCCAACAAATTGCAAAACGTGCAACAAGGATAAATTCTGGACACATACGACTACTGAACCATGAAGAAATACAAAAAACTCAAGAAACCAGTAACCAAACATAAGCCTCATTTCATACTCTACACAAAAATCCATTCCAGGGAGGGAATGATCTAAATGTAAGAGCAAAACAACAAAGCTTCAACAAAGTAATGCAATAGAGTATCTTAATTACCACAGGGTATGGAAAGATTTCTTAGACAAGAGACATAAAATACAAACTATAAAAAAGTAGAAGGAAAAGAACTATTTCAAAATTAAGAACTTCTGCCACAGAGGAGAGAAAAGGTATTAATATATAGCACTAAAAGCCTCATATCCAAAATATAACTCCTATAAATCTATAAGAAAAACACTAACAGCTCTCATAAATCTATAAGAAAAACAAATAGAAAAATGGACAAAAAAAGTTTTACCAGTAATATCCAAATGGTCAGTATACATCATTAGTCATCACAGAAATCTCCATTAAAACCACAATGAGATACCACTCCATACGTGCCAGAATTTCTAAAAATAAAAAGACTACTGATTCCAAGTAGAAATAAGAATATAGAGTATTGAGATCTCTCATACTCTGCTAATTAGACTGTAAATTTGTACAACCAATGTGGAAAATCATATGACATCTACTAAATTTGAGTATCTCCATATCCTAAGACCTGGAAATTCCATCTCTACATACATACCCAAAAGAATTTCATGAACATGTGCATTAAGAGTCTGGAAGCAGCCGGGTGTGGTGGCTCACGCCTGTAATCCCAGCACTTTGGGAGGCTGAGACAGGCGGATCACCTGAGGTCAGGAGTTCAAGACCAGCCTGACCAACATGGAGAAACCCCGTCTCTACTAAAAACACAAAATTAGCCAGGCTTGGTGGTGCATGCCTGTAATCCCAGCTACTCAGGAGGCTGAGGCAGGAAAATCGCTTGAACCTGGGAGGCGGAGGTTGCGGTGAGGCGAGACTGCACCATTGCACTCCAGCCTGGCAACAAGAGTGAAATTCTGTCTCAAAAAAAAAAAAAAAAAAAGAGTCTGGAAGCACCATTGCTCCCAATGTCTATCTGTAGCAGAATAGATACATTGTGGTATAGTATATCCATATAATGGATTACTATCCAGCAATGGAAATAAACTACAGTTTCATGAAATTTATATAATGTGGAGGGGAAAAAAGCCACACACACACACAAAAACATGTTCTATACTTCCATTATATAGTTTATAAAGAGTCAAGTAAAACCAAACTATGTGTTTAGGGATACACACTTATAAAGATAAGCAAGGAGGTGCTTACCAGAAAATCAGATTAGTGATTACCTTTGGTGATGGGGACACAAAGTGCAGCAATTGGAAGAAGGCACAAGGAGGACTAAAGAAGTAGTACTGGCAAAATTGTATTTCTTGAGCTGGTTGATCGTTATACAGTTGTTTCTATTAAGAAAATTCACTGAGATCTATTTTGTATTTTGTATACTCTAGATGTATTACATTTCAATTAAAACGTTTAAAAGAGCACATTCAAATAAAATATTTAAAAATATTTATATTAAGTTTCTACAATGTTTAACACTAAAGTTTAACATTATAAAATCCTTAGGGCTAGCACTGTAAAAGTTCATGAAATCATAAAAGGAACTTTTTCCAATTACATGTGTGCTGTTCTCTCAGTATCAGAAAGTAAGTCAACATTACTCCAGATACACAATGAGCTATGTAAATATTCTGCTAAGCTGTACTCTAACACCTTAGTCCTATAGATGTTACCATTCTATAGTTAAATACTAAGTGTTTCTTCAGAATAATTGGTATCTCAAGAAAAAATCCCAACCAAAACTAGTCTATCTATTGTCACAGCTGTGATACTACTATAAGAACTTACAACAATTATATTTCAAGTGAATGGAGGTTTGATATCTCTTTGGTACTATTATCTTTTTAAAATTTTAATGTACTGCAATACAGTTCCTCTCATATCCTTTCTCCAACTGATGGTGGAAAAATGTTTCTATGTACATTTTTCATTTAGATAAAAATATTACCTCTTGAATAGCATCTTAGAGTCACAAATAACCTGAGGTTCCTTTAGGGAAAAAAACAATGAAAGATAAGAGCACATTACAGTATAATATGTCTAATACTTTCCATTTCTATGACTGATAAACAAAAACTGACAGAATAAATTGTCAAATTTTGGCAATTTATTACTTTAGAAAGATAATTATGTAATAGGTATTTGGTAACCACAAGGCATTAAGAACACCTACAAATCTGCTAGACATGGTGGGTCACACCTGTAATCCCAGCACTTTGGGAGGCGGAGGCAGGCGGATCACTTGAGGTCAGGAGTTTGAGACCAGCTTAACCAACATAGTGAAACCCCATCTCTACTAAAAATACAAAAATTAGCGAGCCATGGTGGTGTGAACCTGTGGTCGCAGCTACTCAGGAGGCTGAGGCAGGAGAATCACTTGAACCTGGGAGGCAGAGGTTGCAGTGAGCCAAGATCATGCCACTGCACTCCAGCTTGGGCGACAAAGCTAGACTCTGCCTTAAAACAAAACAAAACAAAACAAAACAAAACAAAAAAAACCGAGAATATCTACAAATCAATAAGGAGCACATAAATTTTAAAAATAAAAGATACAAAAACAATTCACAGAAAAAGAATGGCCAATAAACATATGACAATATGCTAAACATTAATAATAAAGAATGCTAATTAAAACATGATAACATTTTCCTGCCATTTGACAAATATGAAAAAGATCAAGAAGACTCAATGTTGGCTGGGCACAGTGGTGCACACCTATAAACCCTAGCACTTTGGAAGGCCAAGGTGGGAGGATTGCTTGAGTCCAGGAGTTTGAGACCTGCCTGGGCAACACAGCAAGACCTTGTCCCCCAAAAAAATTTTTTTTAATTAGTGAGGTGTAGTGTGCCTGCAGTCCCAGCTACTCAAGAGGCTGAGGTGGGAGGGTCACTTGAGCCCAGGAGGTTGAGGGTGTAGTGAGCTGGGCCACACAGGGAGACCCTGTCTCAATTAAAAAAAGAAATAAAATAAATACCCAATGTTGATATGGACATGAAAAAATAAAAGTACTTATATTTTGACAGTAGGAGTATAAATTGGTACAAATTTTTTAGAATGCAACTTGACAGTATCTACAAAATTTTAAACATAGATATTAATACATACCCTAATATCCAATAATGCTGTTTTTAAATCTAGCCTATGAAAATATTATTATATGAATATATATCCTCATATTTGTAAGGATAGTTATTACAGCACCAACAAGGAAGAAGGAGTAACTAAATTTTGGTATATACATTCAATGGAATATCATGCACTCAGTTTAAAATGCAGAAAATGTTTGTGTACCAATTTGGAGAGATGTATTACCAAGCAATGAAAATAAGTTGCAGAAAAATATATATAACATTTTATTTTTATTTTTGAAAAAACTCTCTTATGTATATATGTAAGCACAGAAAAAAGCCTGCAAGTGTATACAACAAACACTTCACAATGGTAATCTCTGCAGAGGAGGAGAGTTTTGATTTGGAGATAAGGAATAAGAGAAACTTCATGTTTTATTTAATACCTTCTAATGTTTGAATTCAATTTAATGAGTATATATTAACTTTTATTTTAAAAGTAAGAAAGTATTTAAATATAACATTTTGGGAAGTTTTTCTTTTAACCAAGCTATTTTGGGGTCTGTAGAGAAGAGTTACTTTATAGTCAGAATAACTATTCTTTCAGAATTTCTAAAGGGGAAAAAGAAAAACTCCCACATAGAAATAGATTCTCTCCCAGAGTCAGCATCTGTTCATTTTACCAGGGATAAATTAAATCTAAAGTAAATGTTTGAGAGTAGTAACCTACAAAAAGCATTTTAAACAGAAATGGAATAACAAAAAAAGACAGCAAAGTTAAAGGAAGATGAAAACCCACCTGTACTATATCCAGTACCATGCCAGCTGAAACTGTTCCAAAACCAGCTAACAAAAAGGGCACAAGTATTTGCAATGCCATGATGCCACTGGATTCCTTTGGTAATTTTGGGGTCACTTCTACAATAGCATCTTCATCACCATCACTAGATACATCTTCATCTTGTAACATGGCAGTGGTTTCTGAAGTCTCCCTTCCATCACAGTAATTATAATTGGCATAGTCATCATACTTTTGGCTGCAGCTTGATGATGCGTGCCCATTATTGGCATGAAAAGACTGCTCTGAGAAACTGTGATACTCCATGTGTTGCTCAGATCTATTACTAAAAGTCTGTACTGCAGTTGATAATCCATCTTGCCAAATGCCGTTTGCTTTTTTGTGCCTGTCTTCTTGGTTTTTCTGGTAAATTACCGGAACCATACTCAAGAGTAAATTTAAAAACTTGTCAGATTGAATTGTGTTTAAACGTAAAGTCCAATCTACAAAACCTCCTCCATTACTTGGACCACCACTTGTTTTATCAGTAATAGATCTTCCTTTACTATTAGTCATATTGTCATCGCCAAAGACCCTGTACTCCTCAGATCTCAAGCTTCGTGAACCACAGCAGATGAATCAGAACCACACGAACACTGGTTTAAATTAAGTTGTTGACTTCATTGTGTAGAAAATATTTCCACTAATAAAAGATGTTCAGACGTTCCACAGAAGGACTGGATCTGGAAAAACAAATAATTTTTAAAAATCAGATAAACAAGATAGTTTCAGCATCAAGATAGATACTTAAATTCTTACAAAGGTATTAAACACACACATTCTTAAACCAACCCTAAGGTACTGATACTATACTTTGTGGGCTTAAAACATAACTGCTTTGTGCCATACAACTTCTTTGTGTACAGAAATATAATACAGAGCTATTTTTGTGCTCAGTCTTGGTTAAAAGTATTTCTTATCTTTGCATACTTTCTGCGATCAATATCCACATAAGGTCTTCAACTGCCTCTGAAATCCCACAGTGGACAAATGTTTTAAATAAAGTAATGGCTTTTATTACTATTGCAAGGACTCAGAATCAAATTGCTACACCCTTTGCATATGTTAGTACACTACAAAAGTAAGATATATGGCATTATACTTTAAACATTAAATAATAAACCATATTACTTTATTTACAATATAATATACATTTTATTATTAAGACATGAAGAGACAAGGATGATGTTTACTATAAAAACACTTGGTAGGTATCCTGAATACTATATAGGGCATTTATTTCACATATAAAATGAGGCTGGAGTCATATTTGTACCTCTGAGATATAAAAACTCATTATAATTGATTTGGGAATATAATCCTTCTTTCATTTAGGAATAACAAAACTAAAAAGAAATTACAAATACTCATTTAAACCTCCATTTGCAAGCCAGCCAGAAGAAAGCTTGTAATGCACTTATTTATGCCCTGCTTTGTCCATTAATGGTTCTCAGTCTGCTCTGGCCCATAATCCCAGGGGAGGCCCCTGACTGGCTGGCCATTCAGTGACTAGAGTCTCTTTGAAGACTTTGAACTAAGAGACACGAACACATAACTGTGGCACATCAAAGAGTGATGGGCACTGAAGCTGCAAGGTCACCCACCACCTGACCAGGGAGACAGCCTGACAATTGCTGCCATAGCTGGCAAGGCTTTCCAAGCTATCAGGTGTTTCTCAGAAACACCTAGACCTGTCTTATACTTCTAAGAGCATCCAAGACCAAACAAATGGCACTGATTTGATAAGGGATGGGTGGCCCCAACACCTAACTGGACTGCATTTCTGCCAAGCTAGACTGAGAATTGTTGCTGCTACTATTGCTTTTCATGAAAACTACTATATTCCTTAGTATTTGTTTCCAATGTCTTAGAATATCCAGCTCCTCTCTGGATAGGAAGATCAATAGCAAGGAGTGGCAAAGGGAGAAAGAGAAGCGGCTATGTAGGACATAAGTGGGTGTAGGGCCTGGCTCATCAATTCTATCACTCACTCACTTTCCTTTCCTCTCTCTTGTGATTACAGAGAGGTCTGGGATCTGGGAATTCCTTCTGGGGAACATTCTTAAAATATAGATTCCAGGACACCAGACCTACTGACTCAGAATGTGTTTGAGGCCCATAAATTTTTTATTTTTAACTTCTCCATGTGATGATTATGGTGCAGACTTCTTGTGGACTTGAACTGAGACTCTGATGAGTAGATTAAGCACCAGTTCCCATTTTTGCCACTTATAGGCTGGCCAGTATACAGAGAAAGTTGGTGTTTAAAGAAAATCAGATTTGGCCGGGCGCAGTGGCTCATGCCTGTAATCCCGGCACTTTGGGAGGCGGAGGCGGGCGGATCACGAGGTCAGGAGATCGAGACCATCCTGGTTAACACGGTGAAACCCTGTCTCTACTAAAAATACAAAAAAATTAGCCGGGCGAGGTGGCGGGCACCTATAGTCCCAGCAACTAGGGAGGCTGAGGCAGAAGAATGGCGTGAACAGGGGAGGCGGAGCTTGCAGTAAGCCAAGATGGTGCCACTACACTCCAGTCTGGGAGACAGAGCAAGACTCCATCTCGAAAAAAAGAAAAAAGAAAATCAGATTAATGAAACCAATGGCCAGAGTGAAGCAGAGATGAAACCCTGTAGTCCCAGAAAGAGAGAAAAGGGCAGAGAGCCTTCCAGGTAATGAAAGGCTGAGCTATACATCTGGAACTTAGGAGATCCCCTGCAGCCTTACATGAGTTAGATGGAGTGGGTGTCTGTTCCTTGAACTCATCTACCTTTTTAAAAAGTAGTGAGTATTTCGCTGCCCCAGTAGATCTTTAATCAAATAAAATGCAAAACAAACCCCAAAGGGATTGAGCTATAAGACAGTTCTATTCCACAGGAGGACCAGTGATAGGAAACTTCTTCCTCCTGATGCAGAATTTTCAGGATGATCAAAATGGAAATGCAGAGAAATGTAGGTAAACAAGAAAGAAAGATGACAGTGTCACCATTCAGCCATTCTAAAGTCCAGAAAGCTCAAAATCTGTGCTTTGAAAACCTGACCATCAAAACTAGGTAGAAAAATGGAGAGGAGAGAAAGAAAACAAGGGGGAATTTCCCAAGACCAGTCATCTCAGAATTTCCCAAGATCAGTCATCTCTCAGAATATGTGCAAACATGGCTAAGCACGTAGTCAACACTGAGCTGGCCGGTGGGATCCAGATGCACAGACACATCCAGGTCATACTTTTGCTCCCAGTGTTCTTACTTTAGTATAAGCTATTCAGAAGTTTAGATGGAGAGACGGATACTCAACCAAGGATACCATACACAGAGACCATCCAAATGTGTACAAAATTAAAAACAGAGTGCCTCCTGGAAAAAGGAAGCCCTGTAAGTGGAGCTCTGGGCTAGATTTTAGCCCACGCTCTGTCCCCTCAGCAAACTCCTTCATGCAGTGCAGAATCTGCACAACCTTACATATCAGACTAGGTAGTTGGGTAAAATATGAAACTGTGCTTAAAGGACATAAAACACATATGGTGGACAGATATTTTTTGTTGTTTGCTCAGCATCTTTTCCCAATTCCTTTAGCTAATGTTATCTCCATTACCTATGGTAAATCCATTTCCCTATTCCATGAGATTCTAGTAGGTATATCAATCACAGTACCCTACCCGGCAGACCACAATAATGTCAAGTGGCTCAAAGAGGATCTGAGTCCCTTCCTGGAATTTTATATATTTGCTGCTTACTATTTCCTGAGTGCCTACTAGATGCTGGGGCTACAGTAATGAAACAAATAGGCACAGTTACTGCTCTGATGGATTTTACCTTGCAGTTGGAAGGAAAAACAATAATTAGGTAAGCAATTAAATAAAGGAGATAATTTGTGATAAAGGCTACGGAGGAAACAGTTGATTAAACAAACAATAAATGACTTACAGGGCTATTTCAGAGGGGAAGGCCTTTGCGGGAAGAAAGTTCTCATTTTCCTTTAGAATGACTTAATTCTGAAACTTTCTGTCACTATGTCTTCCTCCTCACAAAGCTCCCTCTACCACCACCACCACTTGGAAGAAAGCCATCTACATGAGAAGAGGACCTACAGAAAGAGGGAATCAGAGCTGAGGTAATGAGAGAGTCCTGACAACATAATTAGAATCTCTATACCATTTAGTTAAAACCCACTCCACTCCTGTTCTTCCCAACTATAGGCCAATAAATCTCCTTCATTGCTTAAGCTACTGAGTCATGTTTCTGTCCTAACAGCTGGGTTTTTTTTCTGTTTTTAAATAACGCAGTTTGAAAGTGCCAGGAATGACCTTGATACAAGTATATGCCACAGACCACATATCACCATCGTGCATTGAGGAAAATGTGGGCTTTTAAAAATTTTATCCTTCTTTTTATCTGGTTAATGAATAATTATCAGTTATTTCAATGCTTGCTTATTGACAAGGTCTATTATCTCCTTAAGGATTCCTTAAACTTTCTTCCTTTAACTAAATAAATCACCTGTTATAAACTCTTCTTGCTGACTAACGAATTACAATCAAAATAGCTTTGTGAGTAATCCTAAGCAAAAAGAACAAATCTGGAGGCATCACATTACCTGTCTTCAAACTACACTACAAGGATATAGTAGGCAGGGTGCAGTGGCTCATGCCTGCAATCCCAGCATTTTGGGAGGCTGAGTCAGGAGAACTACTTGAGCCCAGAAGTTGGAGACCAGCTTGAGCAACAAGGCAAAACCTTGTCTCTACAAAAAATACAAAAATTAGCTGGGCGTGATGGTGTGCACCTGTAGTCCCAGCTACATGGGAGGCTGAGGTGGGAGAAGCACTGGAGCCCTGGAGGTCAAGGCTGCAGTGAGCTGTAATTGCCTCATTGCTCTCCAGCCTGGGTGACACAGTGAGACTTTGTCTCAAAAAGAAGAAAAAATACATATATATAGTAACCAAAACAGCATGATACTGGTATAAAAGTAGATATATAGACCAAAGGAAGAGAATAAAGAACCCAAAAATAAAGCCAAATACAACCAACTGATATTCAAGAAGCACACAAAAACATAAATTGGGAAAAGCACATTCTGTTCAATAAACAGTGCTGAGAAAATTAGACAGCCACATGTAGAAGAATGAAACTGGATCTCTCTCTCTCACCATATACAAAAAATAACTCCAAATGGATTAAAGACTTAAATCTAATACCTAAAGCCATAAAAATTGTAGAAGAAAACCTAGGAAAAAACTCTTCTGGGCATTCGTGTAGGCAAAGAACTTATGGCCAAGACCCCTAAAACCAAATGCAATAAAAATAAATAAATAAATGAGACATAATTGAATGAAAAAGCTTTTGCAGAGCCAAAGAAACAATCACCAGAGTAAACACAACCTACAGAATGGGAGAAAACATTTGCAAATTATGCAGCCCACAAAGGACTAATATCCAGGATCTACAAGGAAGTCAAATCAGCAAGAAAAAAACAAACGATCCCATCAGAAAGTAGGTAAATGACATGAATAGACACTTCTCAAAAGAAGACATACAAATGGCCAACAAATATATTTAAAAAGTGCTCAAAATCACTAATCATCAGGGAAATGCAAATTAAAACCACAATGAAATGCCACCTAACCCCAGCCAAAACTGCCATTATTAAAGTGTCAATAAACAATAGATGTTATCACGGATGTGGTGAAAAGAGAATGTTTACATACTGCTGGTGGGAATGTAAATTTGTACAGCCTCTATGGAAAACAGCATGGAGAGTTCTTAAAGAACTAAAAGTGGATCTACCACCATTCGATTCAGCAGTCCCACTACTGGGTATCTACCCAAAGGAAAAGAAGTCATGAAATCAAAAAGACACCTGCACACATATGTTTATCTGTTTATTACAGCACAACTCACAACTGCAAAGATACAGAACCAACCTAAGTGCCCATCAATGAATTAGTGGATAAAGAAAATAAACATAAATATAAATATATACATATACACACACACACACACCATGAAATACTGCTCAGTCATAAAAAAAGAACAAAATAATGTCTTTTGCAGCAACTTGGATGGAGCTAGAGGCCATTATTCTAAGTGACGTAACTCAGGAATGGAAAACCAACTACTGCATGTTCTTAGTTTTAAGTAGGAGCTGAGCTATGGGTATGCAAACGCATACAGAGGGGTATAATGGACACTGGAGACTCAAAAAGGGGGAGGAGGGTAAAGGACAAAAACTACCTGTTGGGTACAATGCACACTACTTGAGTGATGGGTGCGCTAAAATCCCAGACTTCACCACTATACAATTCATCCATGTAGCCCAAAACTACTTGTACTCGTAAAGCTACTAAAAAAAAAAATTGTTTAAGTTTTATGGTTGATTTAAAATGGGCATTGTGCATATATACCACAAAATTAAAATCATTTGTTCTGTATTTGTTATCCATCAATCCATCAATAAATGGGGAAAAAAAGTAAATTTTTTAAAAAAAGAAATAAAATTGGGCAGTTTCCACTGGCTTTAATGTGCTTAAAGAGTGCCATTGAGATATTTATCTCTAGCTACTTTAATAAGTTATACTAATCTAACAGTAGCATAGTGGGGAAGAACCAGTGTCTTTAGAACTCCTAGTATTCTTACTTCAATATAAGCTATTCAGAAACTTACATGGCTTAGGTTTAAATTCTGGACTCTCTTTGTAAACTATAAAGCAACAAATGCTTAGAAGAAAAGATCCACTACTTTATTCCTTAACAGCCAATATTTGTACAAGAGAGATGTTCAGAGAAAAAGAAAAAAGAGCATCTACAACAGGTACAGAAAGTAGAGTGGTTAAAATCGTGGCTTGGGATTCTATCTGCACTCCCATGTTCATTTCGGTATTGTTCACAATATCCAAGATATGGAAGCAATCTAGGTGTTCATCAACAGATGAATCGATAAATACAATGTGGTTTATAAACTACAATGAAATACTATTCAGCTTTAAAAAGTAAGAAAATTCTGTAATTCTTGACAACATGGGTAGAACCAGAGGACATTATGCTAATTGAAATAAGCTAGGCACAGAAAGAAAAATATTGTACTTATGTGGAATCTGAAAAAGTTGATATCTTAAAAACAGAGAGTAGACAGGTGGTTACAATGGGTGGTGGGGAGGAGGAGGAATGGGGAAAGGAAAGTTGTTGATCAAAGGGTATAAAGTTTTAGTTCCTGGGAGAGAGAGTTTTTGGTTTATTGTTTGTTTTGAGAAGGAGTTTCATTCTTGCTGCCCAAGCTGGAGTGCAATGGTGCAATCTTGGCCCACTACAACCTCCACCTCCCGGGTTCAAGCAATTCTCCTGCCTCAGCTTCCTGAGTAGCTGGGATTACAGGGGCACGCCACCATGCCCGGCTAATTTTTTGTATTTTTAGTAGAAATGGGGTTTCACCATGTTAGCCAGGATGGTCTCAAACTCCTGACGTCAGGTGATCCGCCCTCCTCAGCCTCCCAAAGAGCTGGAATTACAGGCATGAGTCGCCGCGCCTGGCCTGGAAGAGTAAGTTTTGGTGATCTATTGCACTATATGTTGACCACAGTTAATAATATATTCTATGTTTCAAAATGCCAAAAAATATATATAGAGAGATTTTCAATATTCTCACCACACACACACAAAAAAATGATGTCAGTGAGGTGATGTATATGTTAGTTATCTTGATTGAATATTTTCTATAATGTATACATAGATCAAAATATCACATTACATATCATATATAGTTATTACTTATTAAAAATAAATAAAATTTAACAATTATCTAAATTGCTCATGTACTGTCAATAAAAAGATGAAGCATGATTCAAAAATCTTAGATTCAATTGGATGTAACAAATGTTGTTATTTACTGGTCTTGTTCCAAAGACTCTTTAGGTGCTACGGGCAGACAACACAAAGGCCACTCTGACCACGGTTATACACTGCATAACATTTTGGTCAAGAATGGACCACATATATGATGGTGGTCCCATAAAATTATAATGGAACTCAAAAATTCCTATTGCCAGCCTGGGCGCAGTAGCTCATGCCTGTAATTCCAGCATTTTAGGAGGCTGGGCTAGGCGGAGCACTTGAGGCCAGGAGTTTGAGACCAGCCTGGCCAACATGGCGAAACCCTGTCTCTAGTAAAAATACAAAAATTAGCTGGGCATGAAGGCACATGCCTGTAATCCCAGTTACTCGGGAGGTCGAACCATGAGAATTGGTTGAACTTAGGAGGCAGAGGTTGCAGTGAGCCAAGATCGTACCACTGCACTCCAGCCTAGGCAACACAGCGAGACTCTGTCTCAAAAAAAAAAAAAAAAAAAAAAAAAATTCCTGTTGCCTAGTGACATCAAAGTTGTCAAAATGTATGTCATAGCATGAGGCATTAGCCACACGTTTGTGGTGATACTGGTATAAATAAACCTACTGTGCTGCCAGTCATATAAAAGTATAACGCAGACAGTTACGTATATATAGTACATAATATTTGCCAATGATAATAAATAATGGTTCTGTTACTGGTTTATGTATTTACTATACTATACCTTTTATATTATTTTAGCATGTATACCTGCTCCTTTGTGTGCTACTGGCCCAGAAAACCTTGCAGTGGGGCAAGATGGAAGGTGGAAGACAGTGATAGTGATGTTCTTGACCCTATGGAGGCCTGTGCTAACGTGTGTGTGTATTAGTCCATTTTCATGCTACCGATAAAGACATACCCAAGACTGGGCAATCTACAAAAGAAAGAGGTTTAGTTGGACTCACGTGGCTGGGGAGGCCTCATAATCATGGCAGAAGGCAAGGAGGAGGAAGTCACATCTTACATGGATGGTGGCAGGCAAAGAGAGAGTATATACAGGGCAATTCCCATTTTTGAAAACCATCAGATTTCGTGAGACCCATTCACTCTCATGAGAACGGCGCAGGAAAGATCCACCCCCATAATTCAGTCGCCTCCCACTGGGTCCCTCCCACAACACGTATGAATTATGGGAGCCACAAGATGAGATTTGGCTGGGGACACAGAGCCAAACTATATCAGTGTGTGTCTTAGATTTTAATTTAAAAGTTTTAAAAAGTAAAAGAAAAAAACGAAAATTGAAAAAAGTATATAGAATAAGGAAACAAAGAAGGAAAATACGTTGTGCAGCTATACAATGTGTGTGTGTTTTAAGCTAAGTATTATTGCAAAAGAGTCAATATTTTTAATATTTAAGGTTTATAAAGTAGAAATGTTACAGGCTGGGTGCGGCAGCTCATGCCTGTAATCCCAACACTTTGGGAGGCCAGGGCAGGAGTTTTCCTCGAGCCCAGGAGTTCAAGATTACAGTGAGCTACGATTGTGCACTGCACCCCAGTGGATGACACAGCAAGACCCTGCCTCTAAACAATTATTTAAATTAAAATTGAAACAATGAAAAATTAAAAGTTACAGTAAGCTAGAGTTAGTTTAATATTAACAAAGAAAACTATTTTTGTATATTTTATGTAGCCTAAGTGTGTTTATAAAGTCTACAGTAGTGCACAGTAATGTCCTGGCCCTTCACATTCACTCATCCCTCACTTACTAACTCACCCAGCGCAAATTCCAGTACTGAAAACTCCATTCATGGTAAGTGTCCTATACGGGTGTATCATTTTTTATTTTTTTATACTGTTTTTACTATATGTTTTCTATTTTTAGATACACAAATACCATTGTGTAACAACAGGTTTGTACAGCATGTTACTGTACAGTAGCCTAGGAGCAATAGGCCATACCATACAGCCTTGGTGTGTGGTAGGCTCTACCATCTAGGTTTGTGTTAGCATACTCTATGGTCACGCAGCAATGAAATGCATCTAACAATACATTTCTCATAACTTATTCCCATCGTTAAGCCCTTCATGAAGTGATGCATGACTGTATTTAGTGCCTTAGATTCTTGGTATCAAAGTGTGGTCTCGCGTCCAATGGCATGGCATCAACTGGGAGACTAAGAAATGCAGGACCTCAGTCAGCTCTCATCCCAACTCAACCTCCTGAATAGAAATATGCACTTTAAATGGTATCCCAAAGGATTTGTGTTACTTTGAGAAGCACCTCCTGATACATTCAGAAAGGAATCTGATTTATACCTAATATACCAGACACTTGATATTATCAGGCTTTCAAGCATGAACAAGGATGTAAGCAGTGGTAATGCACACAGCCCTACTTGTGCAAGTATAAACTGCCAAAGCCACTTTGGAAAACAATTTGGCATTATCTACCGAAACTGAGAGGCATGTGCCCCACAATCCAGCATTTCCATCCTTAAATCCCTGCCCTAAGGAAATTCACACTGCACACCGGAAGACACATGAAAGAATGTTCTTGGTAGCATTATTCATACTAGAAAAAAAAAAAAGGAATTAATCTATGAGAAAGGATAAATTGTGGCATATCAATACAACGGAATATAAAAATAAGGTTATGATAAACACACATTTCAAGAGAGTGCTTACATTTGGTGAAGTGATACAAAAGCACCCAGGAGGTTCCAAAGGTATTGGTTATATTTTTTAAGTTTGGTGGTGGGTGCCTAGTGCTTATTATTGTTTTTCAAATTGGGCATATACAAGACTGCTTCAATGTGATTGATACTGTGATGGATGTTATTATTACTCCCCATTACTGCTCCCCTCCTACAGGAGGATTCTTGTCCCTACCTGTTGCCATGTTATTTGCAGGGACTATAGGAGAATTATACTTCCTCATCTGCAATAGCATCAGGTTTGGCCATGGGACTCCCTTTAGCCAACAGAATAAGAGCAGCAGCAACACCTACAAACAGAAACAATTCAGCTACGTCTCTTTCTGTCATGAGAATGGCATGTCCTAGGCAGTTGTTGCTTCTTCAGACTGGGTCCCAAGACAAAGACACATGGAGAGATACAGCGACCACAGCCACCCCACATCAATCCACAGGCTACACACAACAGGAGAAAGAAATAAAGCTTTGTCCCGGAAAGCCACTGAGAGTTTGGAATTGTTTGTTACCACAGCATAATCTAACAAAAGCTAACTTAAAAAGTGTATGTATTAAAAAGTAATCTGACCCATAGATTCCTATCCATTTTAGTTTAGAAGAGTCTCTCTGACATACTGAGCACTTAAAGGTTCCGGTCTATGGTCAAGGAGTTTTAAAACACTGGCTTCCAAACATTTGAATCTCAAAAACGTAAATTTCCTCCGAAATTTTACAAAGTCATAAAACAGTCTTTTCCTAAAAAATGAGTATACATTTTAACACCAAAATATAGAAAGGACAAAATCTCAGACTAAAGGGCAGTCCTTTTCACCGAACACATTTAGATTTATGGAAAAGTTCATTTCATGTTTCCTGCGAGAGCTTTGTCATAGTTTACCACTGGTTTATAGAGTCATGTCAGGGAATCATTGACTTAAAAGAAAATAAGATCAGACGCTCCTTATGAATTCAACTTTACTTACAAAAATAAAAAAGGTTCTTGCTCTGTCACTCAGGCTAGAGTGCAATGGTACAATCATAGCTCACTGAAGCCTCAAACTCCTGGGCTCAAGTGATCCTTGCACCTCGGCCTCCCAAGTAGCTAGGACTATAGGTGCAAGACACCACACCCAGCTAATTTTTAAATATCTTGTAGAGACAGGGTCTTGCTATGTTGCCCAGGCTGGTCTCAAACTCCTGGCCTCAAGTGATTACTTCCTCCTGCCTATGCCTCCCAAAGTGCTGATATTACAGGCATGAGCCACCGTGCCCAGCCATAAAATTGCTTTTTTAAAAAAGTAAAGAAAATGAAGTATATTGTATGTGTGTGGATTTACCAAACCAGAATCTTGGAGAAACTCTGCCTATTGCACTGAAAGAGGCATTCTATTCCATTGCAAAAGTTAAATAACAATGCTTAGGAAATCTAGCAGAGCTGAGAGTCAGGAGACACAGGTCATTCTTAATTACTAAGGAAGGTATTAAATTGGAGTTTAACATTTTGTTTTCTTCCACAACAATAAAAGAAGAAGTTCTAATGCAATCTATTACCAGTAATTATTTCATTTAGTTGAAAATCCCAACTTGTTGAGCAGGTATGTATATTTATATAAACATACTAAAATCCATGGTATTATCACACACACACACACTCACACACACATACAGACACACCCAGAAATTGACTCTTTATGGTTATTATATATTCTTACTTTTGCCACTCTGCAAGTGTTCTTTTCATTTTTTCTGTATACCTCCTCTCTATGTTTCTGTTTGCTATTTTTTTTTAAAGGTTCACCTCTAAAATGGAATGAAAGTATCTGAAAGTATCTCCCTTTTTTTTTTTTTTTTTTTTTTTTTTGCTAAAATACATAGTTAGCTCCTGGCCGGGCATGGTAGTTCGTTCATGCCTGTAATCCCAGCACTTTGGAGGGCCAAGGCAGGTGGATCACCTGAGGTCAGGAGTTCGAGACTAGCCTGGCCAATAGGGTGAAGCCCCATCTCTACTTAAAATACAAAAAATTAGCTGGGCATGGTGGTAGACACCTGTAGTCCCAGCTACTTGGGAGGCTGAGGCAGGTGAATTGCTTGAACTCGGGAAGCAGAGGTTGCAGTGAGCCGAGATCATACCACTGCACTCCAGCCTGGACAACAGAGCAAGACTCCATCTAAAAAAAAGTAAAAATTAAAAAAAAATTAAAAATAAGAAAAGTTAGCTCCTAAGAAAAATCTTGACTTTTTTGCTTAACCTAGAAACTTTCCACTGAAACTGAATTCAAGAACTCACATAGGTTTAATTTAGGAAACAGACAGCGATGTCAAACTTTCTTAACAAGTTGGGGAACATGGAAGAGAGGTGAAAGGACAATTAACTGTCATGTCAGTAACACTGAATTGCTGTAAACTGGATGGTCCTGAATTATCTGCACAAACACGAGCGCTTGAGACATCACAGACACAATTTAGCTACTGATACCTCAAAGCTAGCTGATTCCATAAAACAATTGCTTAGTTCTAGGGTTGCCCACTGATAGAAAAGAATAATGTCATAACATTTATCAATCCTAAAGTTTCTACATGCCTAAACATTTGTAAAGGATTTGTTTAAGCCTACAGAAGAAATAACAGATACATTGAATAAATCCTCTATATAATAAATCCTTAATACATCTAAAATAATTTTTGAAATAAAACCAGACCCAGAGCCACTGATTTTGTTCTCAGAATCACAACCCTCAACTCCAGCCTCCCAAAAAAAATTAATATAAATTTTTAAAGGAATTTTTATTTGGAAGAAGGATACATCAGAAGCAAGCCAATGAATCAACTCAAACACAATCCAGTTAAACGAACTCTTAACTGAGAAAATATTGACAGAATAAATATGCTACGTGTCCAAAGACCTAAGTAGATTGCATAAACAGAGTACAGTTCATTCTATCAGTTAGATTATATCTAGCTCCTATCAAACCAGGTGACTGAAAAGTGAAAAATATCAAATAGTTAATGCATGTGGGGCTTAAAACCTAGATGATGGGTTGATAGGTACAGCAAATCACCATGGCACACGTAAACCTACGTAACAAAACTGCACATTCTGCACATGTCTCCCAGAACTTAAAGTAAAATTAAATTTTAAAAAGTGAAAAATAATTCAATCATTTAACTTGGAATTCTGATTACACTGAGAGCAATGAATAAACAGTTTTTATAATACAGGAACAAACAATTAACAAAAGTATTAGCACTGCTGTCTGAGACAAGTCAACCAGTAGATGGATGGCAAACAAGGTGAATTAGAGAACTCTATTTTGAAGTTGAGAAAGTGCTTTTAAACAACAAAAAAAGAGAGGTATATTTATTTCCCCTACTCTATCTTAAACATTTATTACATGTATCTTATTTTTTAAAAACTACCAAACACTTAATGACTCTCTCTTACAATTGACATGTGGCGGGGCACAGTGACTCACACCTGTAATCCTAGAACTTTGGGAGGCCGAGGCAGGTGGATCGCTTGAGCCAGGGAGTTTGAGACCAGCCTGAGCAACATGGCAGAAACCCAACTCTAAATAAATACAAAAATTAGCCAGGCATGGTGGCGCATGCCTGTATTCTCAGCTACTCCGGAGACTGAGGTGGGACGATCACCTGAGCCTGAGAAGTCAAAGCTGTAGTAAGCCATGATCGTGTCACTGCACTCCAGCCTGGGCTACAGAGTGAGATCTTGTCTCAAAAAAAAAAAAAAAAAAAAAAAAAGGGCTACAGAGTCTCAAAACAAACAAAAAAAAGACACAATTCATAAATGTCCTGCAAATGATTTCAGAGAACTTTACCTCCTCATCACTCAGCACCTCCTCTCCTATACAGTCACGGGAACGTTTATTTAGAAATTACAGCTATAGAAGGCCTTGCTACTTAAAAATAGTATTTTTGCTTTTCTTCAATAAAAATTGAGCCAGCTCTTTTTACTTTAGCAGTGAGGAAACTTACAGCTACATCTGAGACTCAAATTTCATAATTGACTTACTCATCTAATGGTATACTCCTAGTTTTATTTTCTCTGGTACTCTGTAAGTTGTATTATTTATGTTTTATTCTTATGTACTCTATCTTGTTATACAGAGTCAGCTTATAAAAAATACCTACAAGAAATAGTGAGTTCCCTGGCACTTATAAACCTGAAATAGCTAAATTTAGAAACTAAATAACTGCAGTTCATTAGCATTTCAAATGAGTAGAAATTGTTATTCAGGATTCATATAAAAGTATACTTTCATACTTTATCCTTAACACATTTTTATACTCTCACAGTTCAATTTTTAAAATGCAAAACCCACTCTGGGACCAAATTAAAATACACACTTGACTTTGTATAATTAAACTGAAAGTTAAAAGGTTCCAGAATTTTAAGGTGCAGAAAAGATGCCAATGGGTTAAAGTTTAAAAGGAAAAAAAAGCAAAAATCTTCTTTTTAAGAGGAGAGAAAGGCAGAAAGGGAGCCAACGTATCAATGTTTAGAAGAAAAACAAAATTATCTTTTTAAGAAAAGTAAATTATGTTAATCAATCCGGAATCGTCGCTGAGAAAGTTAAAGAAATTCGAAATTGAATACAATGTAGAACAGAGGAGCTTGAAAACACTGGACCCTGGGGCCTCCTCAGCCAATGGATGCCCTGGATTCTCCCCTTCTTAGGACCTCTAGCAGCTATAATATTGTTATTCCTCTTTGGACCCTGTATCTTTAACCTCCTTGTTAAGTTTGTCTCTTCCAGAATCTAAGCTGTAAAGCTACAAATTGTTCTTCAAATGGAGCCCCAGATGCAGTCCATGACTAAGATCTACCCAGGACGCCTGGACCAGCCTGCTAGCCCATGCTCCGATGTTAATGACATTGAAGGCACCTTTCCCAAGGAAATCTCAACAGCACAACCCCTATTATACCCCAATTCAGCAGGAAGCAGCTAGAGCAGTCGTCAGCCAACCTCCCCAACAGCACTTGGGTTTTCCAAGTTGAGAGGGGGAACTGAGAGACAGGACTAGCTGGATTTCCTAGGCCAACTAAGAATCCCTAAGCCTAGGTGGGAAGGTGACTGCATCCACCTTTAAACACAGGGCTTGCAACTTAGCTCACACCCAAACAATCAGGTAGTAAAGAGAGCTCACTAAAATGCTAATTAGGCAAAAACAGGAGGTAAAGAAATAGCCAATCATCTATCACATGAGAGCACAGTGGGAGGGACAACGATCGGGATATAAACCCAGGCAGTCAAGCCAGCAACAGCTACACTCTTTGGGTCCCCTCCCTTTGTATGGGAGCTCTGTTTTCACTCTATTAAATTTTGTAACTGCAGGGAAAAAAAAAAAGTAAAAGAAAAAAATTACTTTCCATCTGTAAGGTTATCATTTTTATTCTACAATCTTAGACCACGAATATCTCATAATTTTCATGGCTATCACATCTTAAATACTTACTTGGAGCACGCATCCACTAAGCGCTTCTCTTTCCCCTATCCCCAGAGAGAAGTAGCACTTTACCATGAACTGGTGGCACTGAAGCACATTACCTCCCATTAGATGATAAAGTGGGCAGCCTCCACACCGAGGTCTTCCTCAGGTGGTGGCCTAACATCACCTTCCCTCTCTGGGACACCTTCGTAATGGCACCTCAAGAGACTAAATTGAGGTTACATAAATCACAGGTACACAGTATCATGTTACTCAATTATCTGGGCATCAAGTTGAAACAATGACCTAACTCTGAGTTCTTTACTCCTGCAATCAAGTTTCTGTTCTACCCTTTAGTCAGGGCTGAGCACTATTTCATTCAAATGGCAGTTTGTGGGTTTGTTTTCAAAAGAACTCTTTTCTGGAGGGTTCTAAGCCCAAAATGAAATTTAGGCTAAAACTATTCTCAAAACCACCCCAAAGACCAATTTAGCTGTCATATAGTGATCTTTGCTCATAAAAATTCCCAACTACCCTTCTTTCCCGGATTATTTAAAAGTGTGTTTCTAATATCCACTGGCATAGAGTTCTCTCCCATTGTTTTAATTTTTTTCATAAAAGTAATATGTATTCAATGTAAAAAGAAAAGGAAAAAAAGAGGTCAGGCATGGTGGCTCATGTCTGTAATCCTAGCACTTTGGGAGGCCAAAGTGGGCAGATCCCCTGAGGTCAGGAGTTTGAGACCAGCCTGGCCAACACGGTGAAACCCTGTCTCTACTAAAAATACAAAAATTTGCCAGGCGTGATGTCGCACACCTGTAATCCCAGCTACTCCAGAGGCTGAGGCAGGAGAATCATTTGAACCCAGGAGGCGAGGCTGCAGTGAGCTGAGATCACACCACTGCACTCCAGTCCGGGCAACAGAGCAAGACTCCATCTCAAAAAAAATAATAAATAAAAATAAAAAATAATGAAAAGAAAAGAAGGCTGGGAACAGTAGCTCACACCTATAATCCCAGCACTTT